>NW_026895829.1:0-18407 GCF_033153095.1 Gastrolobium bilobum | reverse complement strand
CCCCGTCTCAGATGTCACAGGTTGATCATGTACTTCCTGTCCGTTTTCTTGACTTGTCTTTGCCAGCTGCAGGTGCTTCTATTCCAGATGAGCAACTTATTGCTTCTATACCTGAGGACCGTCCACTTCTCACCTATCAGCGTCGCAAAACTGTGCCTCCTGTCGACTCGACTCTTGCTGACTCATCGCCCACTGTTGTTGCTCTTCCCCTCCGGATCCTTCATCAGAGACTCTTCCCATTGCTCAAAGAAAAGGTACACGTACTACTCGTAACCCTTATCCTCTTTATACCTTTTTGAGTTATGACCGTCTTTCTTCACCTCATTTCACCTTTGTTTCTAGTCTTTCTTCTATTTCTATTCCTAAGACCACAGGTGAAGCATTTTCCCATCCAGGGTGGCGCCAAGCAATGCTTGATGAGATGACTGCACTTCATTCCAATGGCACTTGGGACCTTGTTTCTGCTCCTCCAGAGAAGTCTATAGTTGGTTGTCGATGGGTTTTTATTGTGAAAGTTGGACCTGATGGTCATATTGATCGTCTCAAGGCACGTTTAGTTGCCAAGGGTTTTACTCAAATCTTTGGCCTTGATTATAGCGATACATTTTCTCCGGTCGCTAAGATGGCGTCATTCCGCCTCTTTCTTGCCCTTGCTGCTGTTCGTCACTGGCCACTCCTTCAACTTGACATCAAAAATGCCTTTCTTCATGGTGATTTACAAGAAGAAGTTTACATGGAGCAACCACCTGGTTTTGTTGCTCAGGGGGAGTCTGGAAAGGTGTGTCGTCTTCGGAAATCCTTATATGGTCTCAAGCAGTCTCCTCGAGCATAGTTCAGTGATCCTAATGTCAAGTTATTGCCCGGACAGGGGGAGCCGTTATCTGATCCTGGACGTTATCGGAGGCTAATTGGGAAGCTCAACTATCTTACTGTGACTAGGCCAGATATTTCTTTCGTTGTTAGTACGGCTAGTCAGTTTCTTGATTTCCCTTGTGATTCACATTGGGATGCTGCTGTGAGGATCCTCCGATACATCAAAGGAGCACCAGGAAAAGGTTTGTTGTATTCAGATCAGGGAAATACAGAAATTTGTGGTTATTCAGATGCTGATTGGGCAGGATCACCCTCGGACAGGCGCTCTACTTCTGGCTATTGTGTCTTCTTTGGAGGAAACTAAATTTCGTGGAAGAGCAAGAAACAACCTGTTGTTGCTCGATCTAGTGCAGAAGCTGAGTATCGTGCAATGGCAAATGCTACCTGTGAGTTAGTCTGGTTAAAGCAGTTGATTCAGGAGCTTCATCTTTGTGAACAGAAACAACCCATGACACTCATCTGTGATAATCAAGCTGCGCTACATATATCCTCTAATCCTGTCTTTCATTAGAGGACCAAACATATAGAGATTGATTGTCACTTCATTCGAGAAAAGATTCAGTCAGGAGAAATCAAGACTGCTTTCGTCAACTCCTCTGATCAACTAGCGGATGTTTTCACTAAAGCTCTTAGAGGTCCTCGGGTTGAATACATTTGTAACAAGCTTGGTGCTCATAATATATACGCACCAGCTTGAGGGGGAGTGTTAGAATATTAGATATGATATGATTAGATATGATTAGATATGATTAGATATGATTGGATTTCGTCTTATCCGTAAATATTCTGACTGTATTCTGACTGTATTAGGATTGGGTTTGGGCCTTTCACTTAAGCCCATTAGGGTCTCTATATATTGTAACTCTCTGACACAGATCAATACACAACATATTATTCTTCTATTATTTTATATTCAAGTGTATACATAAAATTACTGTTACAACTCCATGGAAAAGCCTCTCCAACTAGCTTCAGTGCTGCTGTTGCCCCAGAGGTAAATATACATTTATAGTCTTTGGGAGATGCATTGCAATAGTCAAGGACCTGTATGACTGATAGTTCAATATCTGAGCAAAATGTAGAATTTTCTAGAACAAATGTATATAAGTACAAAAGATGAATAACAATAGCGATTTTCTAGTGGGCAATTCCTAGTTGGACACGTCTAATTGGGGACCCAGCATGGCCCACCCAAGTCACCAAAATCAAGATAAGGTAAACCCCTAGCAAAGCATGGTGTTTAGTAAAAGAGATGACATGTAGACATCCATTGAACTTTAGTACTCCTTCCTTAACAAGCGTAGAGATAGAATCTAAATGTTCACAGCAAGTTTAGTCTAGATAAAGATCTCTCCTATGTGGTAAAGCCACTCCAGTGTGACTCAAAGGTAACACGGTTTGAATCCAAAAGATAATCTCTTTGCAAAAGTACAAGAATAAGACTGCGTATAAGAATTCATATCAACCCTACTCTTGACAAGTCAGGGTTTCATAGGGAGTGCTTTTTAAAGATCTATCAACACAGAATCTAATCTCAATTTATCATTATTTAAGTACAAAGAAGACATTTGACATGTTTAAATAATTACATATTTACATGTACCTGCTGACGGGCATCCTTCATAATCTCAAGAGTTGCAGAACTGGAGTCACTTTGGCTATCTAGTATTAAGATTAAGGAATTCCACTTCATAAAATCAGTGTCAACCAGCAATTACAGAAATTCACTTTGCATCCAGTACTAAGAATTTTTCTTTCTCTTCCTTCTTGTACAGAAATCTTAAAGTAGCAAACTACAGAAATGTAATAATTCTCAATCATATTAGGATACGAGGATTTCCATATACATTACTAGTGAGATCACTGAAAACTGATTCCATTTGCAACACAGAGTATAAAGTTGCACCAGCATGATCCAAGTATACAACATCTATAATTCCAAATTGCAACACGGGTACATGCAAGAAAACCCAAAACAAAAATTAAAAAATAAAAAATAAAAATTACCCACTCACAATCGCACAGTTGAAACAAACAGAAACAACAGTTTTATTTTATCAATAACTAAAAAAGGAAGCAAAAAAAAAAAAAACAAAAAACCCTTCTAAATCGAAGCATGTATATAAAAAAAGATGAAGCATGTATATAAAAAAAAAGATAAATCAATATTTACCATTTTCCTAACTTACTATGACTATGATATATATAAAAAAAGATGAAGCATGTATGAGTATAACCTTTTAATCTGTTGAATTCAGTAGCTCGAATTTGATCAATGGTTTTGGGACCGTTGGGATAGCCGTAATGTTCACCGAACTCTTTGAGAAACTCGTCTTTGGCAGCGTCCATGTTGAAGAGAAGATTCTAGTGTGTACGGAAAGATGAACCAATAGTGAGTTCAAGAGGCAACTAAAGTGCATCACAATTGCTGCTCATATAAAGTATAATAATTTATTAGGAACACTCAAATATATAAATATTTTTTATATTTTTCTATTGGTTGATTGATTATTTGATTATTCTGGTCTGGTTAAAACATATATATGGTCATAAATTTTTTTTTTTTACCAAATTTTTTAGAAAAAATATTTTTGCAGTTAATGGAGATAAGTTATCTGCATTTATTCCCAAAACGACGTCGTTTTGATATTGAAATCTTAAAAAATTATAAATATAAAGACTATTATAACCCTGAAATAAATTAAAATTACAAAAATACCATGATTTCCGCTCAAAACGACGTCGTATTAGGCTTACTGCAGATAACTTATCTGCAGTAACTGTAGAAAAAGTGAACCCAATTTTTAATGGGGTAGTATATTGTAATAATAAATTAGTGTTACTATCAATGTTAGTACCAATAAATTTCATCGTTAGATCGAGTATGTGAATCGAACGATTATATTTATTTCTATCTTTGTATGGTTATGATTTCTCATATTTAATGTAAAAGCATTAAATATGAGAAATCATAATCATACAAAGGTGAAAATAAATATAAAGTATTGAATATGAGAAATCATAATCATACAAAGATGGAAATAAGTATAACCGTTGGATCAACATAATCGATCTAACGATGAAATTGATTGGTAGTAACATTAACACTAATTGATTGTCACAATATTCTCCCCCATTTTTAATATACTCAAAATTCAAATTTGAGATTATTAATTAAGCTGAAACAACGATATTTGGCAGTGTTATTCACTTCAATGTACATAACAATAAAAAAATAAAATTAAATAAATTTATGAATCTTGAAGCTTATTATTGTTAAAGAATTTTAGTAATATTTACTAAAAAAGTGGATAAATTAAAAATATTGTACTTAATATTGCAAATATGAAATTTATAATCATAAAACTAAAAGAAACAAAACTTATTAGCCATTCATCAAAAATTAAAATGCACTACTACATTGAATTCATACATTTTATGATGGATATTAAAAAAAATTACTTTTGTATAATCTGTTAACTTGCAAAACATAAAGGAATGATATTTGATTCCGATCACACATGAATGAGACTGGTAAATTTGAGGGGATAGGATAAGATCTCTAATATGATGAACAAGTATTTCGGCGAGATGGTCTCATATAGGGATTTGGATCGGTTTTAGAAGTAAAAATCATCTGATCCAATTCTTTCGGTTTGATCATATAATCATCCATTCCGTTTGGATTTTTTTTCAAATCCGATCCGATCCGATCCAATTTTTTTCGGATTGGATTGGATTGATTTTCTGTATTTTGAAAAGCCTAAAATTTATTTCATGATTATTGTGCAAATAATATCTTTTGTATATATTGGCTTTGTAAATTTTTATTTTTTTAAATACAAAATCATTAGTAAATTATAATATGGTTTTTTTTTGGGCAATGAGATATGAAGCTCTACAAAGATAAAATTTTGTTGATGAGATGTGACTAGTTTTTTTCTTGGGTTTAGTTGGTGGGTTAATGGGTCTTGGGTTTAAAATTTTTTGAGCTATGATTGGGGAAAGACCCAAGTAGGTAGAGGAGAATTAATATATTGGATCGGTTTTCATCAACCCATCCAAAAACCGATCCAATCCAATTAAAATTTGCGATTTTTTTTTGGTTTTCGGTTTTTCGATTTTCGGTTTATTCGGTTATCGGTTTTCAGTTCGATCACCGCGGTTTAAATCGGTTTGGATCGGTTGATGAACACCCCTAGTCTCGTACAAAATGAGATTCCATTTGAGGAGGAGAGAATTAGGGTAACAGAGATTTTTTCTATTATTCTTGGTCTCTTCTCTCAAGAAAGACATAATCTGCTATGAGTGTTTACTATGGTATTTATAGTGTAGTTGTCTCTTTGCTTGTGCCGACTTTTAGGGGTGATGTCTATTCTATTGGTGGGTTAAGGTGAGTTGGTGTTTGAAGTCTGTCAGGATATGTCGCAGGTACTGATGCCTCTTAGGTTGCGTCTTTGAGTGTCTTTGCAGCGAGTAGGAGTTATAGGATCTCGCGAGTGCCTATTGGTTCTGAGCAATTGATCTCAGGGGGCGTTTGGTACGTGGGCAAAAAACAATTGCCCAGGAAATGAGGATAGCGAAAACCAGACGGCCACGTTTGGTAGGAGGATAACGAAAATGGAGTGTGGGAAATTTTTTTGTCAGTGATTGGTTTTTACACATGGGGTTGGTGAAAAATTTGACTCTTGATGGGATGGAATAGATTGTTTCCCTCGGGCTGGCAAATTCTTCACGATTTTGTAAGACAAAAATGCCCTCAAATTTCATACGTTTGAAAACGTCAGCTTAGCAACCCTAGGTTAGTAATTGGCATATGCGTTTTGAAGTGGAGACCGTTCACAATCGGTCTGATCTATCGTCTGCTTGATTGTTGATGGTGTGGGTTAAGGGGTTGTAAAGGAAGCTCTCATATACCTGACCACCACCTGATTTTTTGTTATTAGTTTATCATGACTTTTGTTCTCACTTCACATGTTGAAGGAAGACGGCTAGCTTAGTAGCTGGTTCAGACGAGTGAAAGACATACCTTTTTGCTTCTTTGAGGTACCATGTCTTTCTTGTGCTTATTATATGTGTCGGTCATGATCTGCTTTGTAGTTGCGCATGTTCAGTGCCTGAAAATGTCTGTAGCTACCGGTGGTGCTCATGTAGATGAAGATCCTTACATATTGCCCCTTTTTTGTTAACTTGTTGCATGTCCTTTAACATTCAAAGATGTGTACTCTTCTTTCTGCAATCCGAAATTTTTTTTTTTGTAATATCCATATGGAGATCCTTATTAATTTTTTATTTTATTTTTTCCACTAGTTTATTACAAATCTGATATATTGATTTCATATTTTAATAAAAAAAATATTTATTTTTCCTTCATTATAAATAGCAAAAATTTGATAAATCGATTTCATATTTTCCACAAGGTAGTGCTTTATTAAAAATCTAATATATTGATTTCATATTTTTAATTTTTAATTGTCCACTGGTTTATTTTTTTCATTTCATTATAAATAGCAAATATTTCTTTGCAGGTTTTTTGGATATAGACATGTGATGATTCTTCCATAAACATTGTTTGTATGTAGCATGTTTGTGTGTTAAAGTTAACTATATACATGTATTTGTTGATGTTGATGTAAAAAGGTAAATAAACTTCATCTTTTACATTGAATGCTTAAGCATGTTGTTCTTGCATATCCTTTTTTCATTGTTTATGAATGAAGGTTTTTGTCTTCATTGTATGACACACTTGGAAGGTAGGTAAGAGATACTGTCAAAACATCGACACTTGTAATATTAAGGCCATATATGCTTTTGTGAACCTATGTTACATTTTTGCATTTGTGTAAGTTTTTAAAGTGTTCCAATTTACAATTCAGAATTATATATGTATAATAATGCATCAAAACCACATATTCTGTGAAACAAAATGGGATTTTGGCTTTTCCATATTGAAGTATGTCTGGCAATTTTTTTTTAAACTGATGTCTATTTTGTTATATAGTTTTACGGATTATCATTTCTGCTTGGGTGGCACAAGACATAGCAAGGAATGGGCCATCAGTGTTGTCAGTTATGTTCAAATGTTTACGAGTATTGGTTATAATATAATCCTTAACATTTTGTGCTTTGTCTCATGCCTTTTGGTTGACACACTGACTTTGAGACGTATTCATAAAATTGCTATGGTTTTTCATGTGAGGAGTACACGTAGTGTAACAGCCCGTTACGTACCGGTATTGTTAACATTAATTATGATATTAAGCGCAGTTACAATCACAGCAGTTCATTTATAAAAACGAGAATAAATTTTTTTCGACTATTACGCGAGCATTTAAATCATAAAAAGGCGTAATAATTAATAGCTGTGACCGTAACCGTAAACTCTTGCGGAAGACTTATTTAAACTATTTTTATCACTTACGATACTTATTATAAGTTACTAAGGAGTTCCCATAAACTCACTTAGCCAATTTCCAACTTTACGTTTTATACCAATTCGAATATGTTACACTCTAAGTTTTTCTGCGACCAAACTGATCGCAACCAACCCTACTTCTCAGATTATACCTTTGTGTTACTTAATTCCCTTTTTAACAAGCTAAAATACGCTCAATTCGGAGCTCATTTGCTCCGGTTAACGCCGTTTGAAGTTGGATAAGCGATTAGCCCAAACAACCCCAAAAACAGCTCCAAACCACTCACATTGCTCGAATTACTGCACTCAATCCACTCAACCATTTGCCCTCAAATTTTTATCCTACAAACTAGGCATCTCAAACTTCATTTTGATATATCACACGCTCAATTGACTGAGAAACGAAGCGGGAATTAATTTCCCAAATCCGGTCCAGAATCTGCCTCAGGTGCAGGGGCACATGGGCAGTCCGTGTTTCTCTATTTTTTCCAGGCCGAAGATCAACCCAGATTTTCCTCAAATTTGGACACAAGGTAGAGGACATCTCAACCTTCAAAATGGCGTATGGCACGTCCCTAGGGGACTTCTATGGAGGGAGATATGCTCTCCCGAAGTTCGCCTAAAATCTGCCAATTCTACAGAAAATTCGCCAGAGTTTCCTTTGTTTTTCCAATAATCCCAAATTTGTAAAAGATCATTTAAACCTCAAATGTACCTAATAAACACATGATAATACAGTAATAATCCAATGGGTGGCACACACAAGGACCAACAACGCCTTGGGGCACTTACAACCCAATCCAGTTTATAGTTATTAAACATAGAGTCCATATTAATCATTCTAAAGTAGTTGCAATCACTAACACCTTTTTCATGCATATTTCCATCATACATATTATCATAACCTAAAATAGGCCTAAGGCCCTTCCATCATAATTAGACATGCATCAATACTATTACAATATGGCTTTACAAATTACAACTTGAAACTAAAACTTCAAATTACATTCTTCTACAATTTCAACTTAATTTAAAAGACAACATAACCAAATACATCACTACTAGACTTAGGCAAAATGGCATGAACAAGATGCTAATGAAGCTACTAATAAATACAAATGACATGTTCATGCCCTAAGTCTAGCCTAGGCCACACGGCCAACAAAATGCAAAATAAGAAACGCTCCATCGCTCACTCTGCGGGCCTCTTGCCCGAGGCTCCTGCTCCACTGCTACCTCCTGAAATAAATGCCCCGAGACGGGGTGAGATATACGAATATATCTCAGTAACCAAGAGGTTCTGGAGAAAACTCCACCCAATGGTTCACTTCGATGCATATCAATAGAATACAACAACCACTTTGAAAACGGGATATAGCAAGGGATTTAGAGAATGGGGAATATAAAGAAAACAAAATACGACGATACGGGATGGTAACCCCAATTCCACGTACGCCCTCGGCATATATAAGCCTATGGGTATCATCCAAGGTGTGTTCACAGAAACCACAACCATGATGCCCAAACCAACCAAAACGCCAAAGACATTCCTAGTGTGCTCCTACCCGGATCACACACCATGACCGCAGTCAACTGGAACTCCCTCCTGGAGACCTATCCAGCGGAAGTCCGAAAATGCCCGAAGGCAATAAAACTGTCTACTGGCCAGAGACTCGGTACCGCAGTACCCATAGCAATAATGCATGCATGCTCATGTGTTCTATACTATTCATACACACTTCCTACCGTTGCCATCAACTGGCAAGGTGGAACAGAAAAGGGGAACAAGCCCCAGTACCAAGAGGTTACCTTAAATCGTGTTTCCACAAGCTCCGCAGCAGCTTATCCCTCAACTCGGTACACAGCGGAATGCCTACACAGAGGACATTCCCAATCACTCTCAGTTCAACCAATACATGTTAATTTATAATTATACATGCATTGAACCAATTACTTACCTCAATCCACTTGGTCCAAGACCAATGGCAACTCACTGAATCAAGATTCGGGATTCAAGTCGATGTACGGCAACCTATAAAATCACATACAACCATCAGCACGCGTCAAATAACGTCAAAACGTCAAAATCACAAAATCTCCCCATCCACCCTTGATGGTTCGGCCAAATGAGTGTTAATTTGAGATTTATTTTTCTAAATTTTCTTTCCCATTTTATTATGCCTCATTAAGTTGTCAAGAGGCCAATTCAAGTGCCGTTTCGTCATTTTCGCGTCAAATTACATCAGAACGCGAAAACCGCAAAATCCCTCTTTCCTCCTTGAAGGTTCGGCCATCTATGTGTTATTTGGGGATTTATTTTTCTAAATTTTCTTTCTCATTTTAGTACCCATCCTTGGGTTGCCATAAGGCCATTTCAAATGTCGTTTCGCCGTTTTACTTCTTTTAGGCATCGTTTCGCTAAATATTTCGCTTTGGGCTCATTTAGGTCTCTAAACATAATTTAATTTTCCCATTGATTCAAACACTTGCCAATCACAACACAACCCATCTAAGCACTATATAACTACACAAATCATCATCCAATTCATTTTTCAACATCAATTCCTCAATTTTTCCTCAAAGGTTCGAATCTTGCCCTATGACATTCCAAGGGATTTCCATTCAATTTTCATCATTCCAACCCTCATACAACCTATTATATCATCATATCATCATTCCACAATTTATCAAACAAGTCTCAACACCAAAATTCCCAAGTCCAAAATCATGATCATCAAATTTTTCTAAGTTAAATTCATCAATTTTCACCAATAAATTTCATCGCATTTCTAGCTTTAATACATCATTCTAACACATTATCATCTAATACACATTTTCAAATTGAGCTCTCTAACACAACATATCATCAATCAAAGCTTTAGGTCACAAAATCAATTCATCACAATCAACCGTTTAAAATGCAAGAACACTCACCCAATTGGAAGGTATAAGACTCCTCCTAAGCATACTCCACCATTGGAGCATTTAAAAGCTCCAAGAACACAAAATTCCTCACCAAAACCGCAGCTGTAAATGGCCAAGATCTCCTCACACACGCGATTTCAAGGCTCAAGAGTGGTACCAATGTGTTTAGGAGGTGTTTTCCAACAAGTTTCAAGACAAAAATCGTTGGATTCGGTGGAGATTTGACCAAGTTATGGAAGAAAGAAAGCTTGAGCAATTCTTGGCCATGGAGGGGCTGCTGCACGCGGGAGAGAAGAGAGGGAGGAGAGAGAAAGTGTGAAAAAAAAAGGTGAGTTTGACTCACTTAAGTCACAGGCGGGTCCCACACGCGTTTTAACTTTAATCAATCACCTAATTTCAACCACAAATTCATGACCTACGTATTTTTCTTGTTCATGTCATATTTTTGTTTCCCCAAAATACTGATAAAATTTTCACGCTTATCGGTACAATTTTACCGCAGTATTTTTACACCGGAAAATCACTATTCGTCAATTTTTCCCAAAATGACTCAATTCCATCAAATTTCATCAATATCATATTTCCTAACTCAAAAAACCATTTATAACTCATATTTGGAACCTAGAGCTCAAAACTCAATCGGCACGTTTTACGGTGCAATCGTACAGCGGTATTTTTACCCGCGAAAAAACACTATTCACTGATTTTTCTGAAACTTGCCTGTCCACTCAATTTTTCGTTCTGAACCCATTTCCAAGGTTATTTTTACCATCTGAGACCTTCAACTCAATTTTTATCTTCCTAGGGTTGCGTGTTGGCTAATTACCGTTTTGCCCTTTCTTTGTATTTTGGCCTAATCTTTAGGATTTTCACTAATTCATCACTTGATTGCTCACTTAATATTTTAATTACTTGATTTAAAATTGTGAGGTGTTATACGTAGCATTGACAAAGTAATAGCACCCATCTCAAGTGTGGGGTATTAAGCTGAAAAATATGGTTACGGTTTAGGCAACTGGAATGAAAGTGCTTTTAATTATTTATGGGATTTTGCTTAACTAAACCCAACGGGTTGTGTAAATAAAAATATGTTATGAATTGGTAAAGGAAATAGTAAGATAGTAATTTAGTAACATTATAACAGAAGACGAAGACTATTCTTTGCTCTGTGTCTGTCATATTATTTTTTTGGGTCCCTTGCACTTACAATAGTGATATGAATAGGACGCAAAAAAATTGATGTTACTATTTGTAGCTTGCAGATACTGAAACTGCCACTGACAAAGATGAGTGAAATGGAGTGTTGTGTCATTGTGGTACTCATTGCTTATTTGGACAATTTGCATGAACTCACTACGATGTTTATTGCTATGTGTGCTTTGTTATTAGTTGATCTCGAAAGAAGGAGAAATGCTAAGAGGAGAGTTAAATGGAATTGTTATAGAAGGTCGACGTTAAGGACTATCAATTTCCATATAATAGTTTACATGAGTGATACAGCTTGTATTGAGAATACAAGGATGAACATGGGGTACTTTTTTAAATTGTGTGAATTGTTGAAAGGTGTTGGGGGGCTTCATCCAACGAAGCACATAGGTGTGGAAGAACTCGTCGCAATATTTTTGCACATTTTGGCTCATGATGTGAAGAATAGGATAATTAAAAGACAATTCATGAGGTCTGGTGAAATAATCAGTAGACAGTTTGCGAAGGTATTATTGGCTGTGTTACGATGTCATACAGTTTTATTGAAACGACCAGAGCCAGTGCCTGCAAATTCAAGTGATGAGAGGTGGAAATGGTTCAAGGTAACATAGTAGTGCAGATAATGTTATATTTGGTGGTTTAGCAAACATAAACATTCCAGCACAACCATGTCTCTTGATTACTACGTTTGTGTTTTTGAATTATATAATTGTCTAGGAGCGTTGGATGGGACACACGTCAAGGTTAATCCCCTGCAAGCTGATAAGCCTAGATATCGTACTAGGAAAGGTGAAATAGCAACAAATGTGTTAGGAGTCTGTTCGCAAGATTGTCAATTTATTTATGTACTGTCTGGATGGGAGGGATCAACTGCAGATTCAAGGGTCTTGAGAGATGCTATATCCCGTACCAATGGATTAAGGGTGCCAAAAGGTAGTCGAGTGTGTTTCATTATTGGCCATTTTACATGTAGTTAACTTGCGAAATTATTTCAAGTTATTTACCATATTGTGGTTTATCTTTTTTTTAGGCTACTATTATTTGTGTGATGCTGGTTACATGAATGAGGAAGACAACCATTTTAACAGTTTTTGGGCAATTTTCACTGTCTTCTTCACTTGGTGCTGTCCAAGACCATTTTCTTTCCTATTTAGCTCTATGTTTTTCTTTTTGTAACATCCCGAGTGCTGACGATTGTATGGTTAGTGGAAGAGCTAACGTACAATTGAATGTATGGTTAGTGGAAGAGCTAACGTACTATCAGCGGTAGGGGTACATGAATGAATCGAATAACACCAGAAAGAGAAGGATTCCAGAGATTGTGCTGGTATAGGACAACACAGTTGAGGATAGCTTATAAGAATTAATTGGTACTACCTATACTAATAAGATGCATCTACTTTTCGGTAGCCCGGATCGGAAGAACTCCACAGTTAAGCGTGCTTGACTTGGAGCAATTCAGGGATGGGTGACCTCTCGGGAAGTTTTCCCGGGAAGTGTGCGAGTGAGGACAAAGCACGCTGAAAAGCCTCGTGTTAGTGTGAGGGGATAGTCGTTGATGCTTGCAAGTGGCCGGGCGTTACACTTTTCTTCTTTGTTCTTTGGTTGTACTGCTCCTTAGTATGAGCTAATTTAGTAGGCAAAAATGGGAAGTAGAAGTATTCATCTTAGTCTTAGGTTGAACTTATTACGTAAGTTTTTTCTTGTTAATGGAATTTGTGATGTTTTTGCATTTATGTTCCGGTTGACTAACATCAAAGGAAGTCTTAGGAGTTTAGCTTTCTAGCAAGAGAAAGTTCTAGAACAAGGAGCATTTGTTCTGTATAGAGTTGTTCCCTAGCAACTTTTGCATGCAGCCTTAGAAATAAAGGGCAAGCACAATATTCTTGGGGTCTTAATTCAATTGGACTCTTAAAGTTGTTTAGGGCATAGAAATATGTGTAGACCACCTTAGGTAGCAAAATTTGGTGATAAAGAAATCTGTACCAAAGGCTATGAAAAGTACCCATAGCTAAATTCATTTTCGGGAGCCGATGCAGTTTTAGGAATGACCAAGAGTGGCAAAAATACCAACCTGATCCTACGATTTTATCTTGAGTCAAGTTATGCTTGTGTCTCTAATTTTATTTGTTTGTTCTTTGTTTCTATTTTCGCTCCTTAACTTCTATGATTTCTATTTAGCTCTCTAATTCCTATTTTGCTCTCCAACTTTGCAGCAAGCCAATTGTACAATGTCACTCCAATGACTCAGGTCGTCAGAATTACACCTTTTAAGCAGTTTAATTTTGATCCACTGTCAATTTAAATTATTATTTTTTATATTAATAGTCTAATAATGTGTTGTCATGTCATTAAAAGAATTTATTTAGATATCAAATATTCCTTGGGCAGCCAAACAGTCCATATCAATTGGAATTTCACTATTTTTTGGCACCAAAAGGCATTGATATTGTAATACCTCATATTTTTATTAATAAAATAATAATAATAATATAATAATAATAATAAACTATAAATTAGTAGTAATAATATATATATATATATTTTTATTGGAAAAATAATTTTGATACTTTGTAATACTCTAGGTTATTAATAATAAAATAATATTAATATACATGTATATATATATATATACATTAGATGATAAATTATGATTAATACATTTATTAATTGATTGATGATTTATGTACTTATGTTTGATTAGTAATGTTTGATTAGTAATTTGTTTAGATATGATGAGTCAACAAACATAAATTGTTTAGATATGATGAGTCAGCATTGAGTCAGTAATGTATAAAGCCAAAATCTGTGCCAGATACATCAATAAAGAAAAAGGAAATAAATACACGAAACCCATATCTGAGCCTAAAACTTCAACTATAAATAGAGGTCTAGCCTAACCAAACCAATTCACTCTTCAACATTTCTCCTCTACCATTCTCTCTCCTTACTTCAAAAGTTTATTTATTATATTCTTTTGGTTACCAACCGGTTTTCTGCCCCAAATTATTCTCTTCTAGAAGTTAGCGAAAACGGAGACAAGGTAATCCTAATTCTTAGGATATAATTTTGTTTGAAGTTTATTAGTAATCTTAATCCCTATGTCTTATTAGGATATTTTATGAAATTTTGTGTATCTAATCCTAATCCCTAGAGAGTCATAGATTATATTGATATAAATTTTGGTACATATAAGCATAGCGTAGGTTATTTCTTTTATATAAAACTTGGATGTAATCCTAATCTCTAGGTGGTTGTAGATTTGTTGTGTATGAAATTTTATTGGGTGTGTCCTAATCTTTAGGTAGTTATATGTTCGATATATGTAATCTTAATCCCTAGAGAGTTATAGGTTATATTTATATGTAATTTGGTATATGTAATCCTAGTCCCTAGAAATAGGTTAATTATATGAATATTATTGGGTTTAATTTTTATTTTTTATTTTGATTAATTATATTGTTGGGGATTTTAATCTTCTAGAAAATATCAGAATTAATTGTGTAATTATTTATATTTGAATAATGGATTTGGAAGTTTTGATATTCTTGGATAAATGATTTGAAAATTATAATGGATTTGGAAATTATAATATTATTGAAAGATTGAATTTTGAAATTATACTCTTGATTAAATTGATGTGGAAATCATGAAAACTATTTGACAATTATGAGAATCGTGACAAGATTGAATTGATTGTATGTGATTGAATAAATTAATAGTGGGAGGATAGCTTTGGGATGGTACCTCCCAAGGTGATGAACACAACTTTTGGGATTTATGCCTCCGATGTGAAACTGATGTGAAAAAGATTGTATCCGTTCTTCCCAAAGTGGTGTCTGGCAGGGTTCCCCGGGATACTAGTAGCAACTTTGGGAAGAGGTGTGCACACTAGGAAGATGTGAATTGATTATGGCCAATGTGATTTGTTTGTGACTGGCAGGGTTTCCCGGGTCACAGGGTAGACTGGCAGGGTTTCCCGGGTCTACCATGGTTCTCTTCCCACTAAATATAATGAACTTAAACATTATTAATGAAATTTGTTATTTGATTTGATTATGAAGAATGTCATTGAGTTGCAAATATTATCATATTATGATTAATGTTGTGCTAAATAAGTTAGTTGATAATTACCAAATACATTTAATGAACTTAATAAAGATAAATATTATATAATGGATTTTGATTATTATATTGATATTTGATTTGATTAATGTGGAATTGATTTGAACACAATTTGATATTTGATTTAATTTGTTATTAATTACAATAATTGTATTTTGATTGGGATTACCAGCTTTGCTGACTTTTGTGTTTGTTTGACTGCAATGATCCTGCGGCTGCGGGGGAGCAGATTTTCAGTGAAGCATGTTGCAAAGGATGGGGCTAGCTGTGGGCAGTGAGGATCACGACTCGGATATTTCTAGCTAGTTCCTAAGTTTAGAAATTTTATGAGATTTAAATAAATGCATAAGACATTTTCCCTTTATTTAAACTTTAGTCTTTGGTTTTATTTTAATGTAATAAATTTAGCCTTGCACCTGTCCATTGTACAGGTGCGGCGGTAACATTCCCCAAATTAAATTTAGATTAGCTTCCGCAATATTTCTATTATTATAATTGTAAAAAAAAAATGAATTTTGACAATTTATTTATTATAAGATTGTTTTATAAATTGTTAGAAATTTGGGGTGTTACATAATGGTATCAGAGCCCCTGGTTGCGGCTGGGGTTTGCTTTTGATATTGACTTGAGGGATCAAAGATCCCTGAGTTAAATAAAAAAAAATTAAAAAAAAATTAGGAAATAAAATAATAGGACATAATATAAATAAATAAATCGAGAGAGATGGGTAGTGAAGGGTTATTTTTCTTGTCCTTTAAATATGATTTATTTCTTTGAAATTTCGATGATTATATGTTTGGAATTATTTTGTGATTTAAAATTATTATTGATAATATTCTTTAATTTTTTATTTTTTTTATACGCTATCTTTTGTAACTCGTTCTTATTTTAATAAAAGTAATTAGCTTTCTTTTAGAGTTGTTCTTGAAATAATTAAAGTTTTTCTAGCAAATGAAAGATAATATATGCAATAAAAAAAATTCTATTTGTTTAAAGAAGATATTCAGTTTCAAAACTTTTTTTTTTCTAGCTGGGTTAAAATTAACAATTCATTAATTTGTAGTGTTTTAATATATTGTATTCTATGTTGCCTTGTTTGCTTGGTTATGCATGACTCTTTGTTGTTTGCTTACATTTTTTTAAAGGGGTTTCAAAAAAAAAATTAATTAAGTTTCGAGGACGAAACTTCTTTTAAGGAGGGTATAATGTAATACCCTATATTTTTATTAACTTTAACCTTATGCCTTTTAGTTTAATTGAGAAGCTCAAACTTTTAAGTTTCGAGGACGAAACTTCTTTTAAGGAGGGTAGAATGTAATACCGCATATTTTTATTAATAAAATAATAATAATAATATAATAATAATTATAAACTATAAATTAGTAGTAATAATATATATATATATTTTTATTGGAAAAATAATTTTGATACTTTGTAATACTCTAGGTTATTAATAATAAAATAATATTAATATATATGTATATATGTATATATATATATTAGATGATAAATTATGATTTATTTATTTATTAATTGATTGATGATTTATGTATTTATGTTTGATTAGTAATGATTGATTAGTAATTTGTTTAGATATGATGAGTTTAGATATGATGAAATAAATTGTTTAGATATGATGAGTCAGCATTGAGTCAGTAATGTATAAAGCCAAAATCTGAGCCAGATACATCAATAAAGAAAAAGGAAGTAAATGCACGAAACCCATATCTGAGCCTAAAACTTCAACTATAAATAGAGGTCTAGCCTAACCAAACCAATTCACTCTTCAACATTTCTCCTCTACTATTCTCTCTCCTTACTTCAAAAGTTTATTTATTATATTCTTTTGGTTACCAACCGGTTCTCTGCCCCAAATTATTCTCTTCTAGAAGTTAGCGAAAACGAAGACAAGGTAATCCTAATCCTTAGGTTATAATTTTGTTTGAAGTTTATTAGTAATCTTAATCCCTATGTCTTATTAGGATATTTTATGAAATTTTGTGTATCTAATCCTAATCCCTAGAGAGTCATAGATTATATTGATATGAATTTTGGTATATGTAATCCTATTCGTAGGTTATTTCTTTTATATAAAACTTGGATGTAATCCTAATCTCTAGGTGGTTGTAGATTTGTTGTGTATGAAATTTTATTGGGTGTGTCCTAATCTTTAGGTAGTTATATGTTCGATATATGTAATCTTAATCCCTAGAGAGTTATAGGTTATATTTATATGTAATTTGGTATATGTAATCCTAGTCCCTAGAAATAGGTTAATTATATGAATATTATTGGGTTTAATTTTAATTTTAATTTTGATTAATTATATTGTTGGGAATTTTAATCCTCTAGAAAATATCAGAATTAATTGTGTAATTATTTATATTTGAATAATGGATTTGGAAGTTTTGATATTCTTGGATAAATGATTTGGAAATTATAATGGATTTGGAAATTATAATATTATTGAAAGATTGAATTTTGAAATTATACTCTTGATTAAATTGATGTGGAAATCATGAAAACTATTTTGGGATGGTACCTCCCAAGGTGATGAACACAACTTTTGGGATTTATGCCTCCGATGTGAAACTGATGTGAAAAAGATTGTATCCGTTCTTCCCAAAGTGGTGTGCACACTAGGAAGATGTGAATTGATTATGGCCAATGTGATTTGTTTGTGACTGGCAGGGTTTCCCGGGTCACAGGGTAGACTCTCTTCCCACTAAATATAATGAACTTAAACATTATTAATGAAATTTGTTATTTGATTTGATTATGAAGAATGTCATTGAGTTGTGAATATTATCATATTATGATTAATGTTGTGCTAAATATGTTAGTTGATAATTACCAAATACAT
>NW_026895828.1:0-184521 GCF_033153095.1 Gastrolobium bilobum | reverse complement strand
ATGCATATCCATTGAGGCTTATTCTTCAAGGTCTTCAATTTTAATTAAGTGTATCATTTTGGGCTCTTCTTCCTTTAGACTTGGGCTTGTCTCAAGTAAAGTGGTCACCAAGAGATTTAGAGCCTCTTTAGCCTTTTTAGCTTTTGCTCTTGTCATTGGGCCTCCAAGACCTTGTATGTCCTCCAAGTTTGTTGTCTTGGTCATGCCACCTCCTATGTCCTCATCATTCCCTCCTTCTTTAGAAGAATTTGTCCTCAAATTGTAATCCTCGTCTCTCCATAATGTCCTCCAAAAATGGCTTAAGAATTTAGTATCACGATCAGAGACAATGCTTCTTGGAAGTCCATGGAGTCTTACCACTTCCTTGAAGAACAAATCAGCAATATGGATTGCATCATCAACTTTTTTGCACGGAATAAAATGTGCCATCTTAGAAAACCTGTCCACCACAACAAAAATAGAATCTTTACCATTTTTAGACCGAGGTAGTCCTAACACAAAATCCATAGAAATATCAATCCAAGGGCAATCTGGAATAGGTAAAGGAGTACACAACCCATGAGGCAATAATTTAGACTTAGACTGCTTACATCCAATGCATCTTTCACACAATTTATGTACATCACGCTTCATGTGTGGCCAATAAAAATGTTCATGCAGCATATCTAGAGTCTTTTGGATTCCAAAATGTCCCATTAATCCCCCCGCATGTGCCTCTTTCACAAGCAATTCTCTAATGGAACCTTTAGGAACACACAATCTCTTTTCTTTAAACAAGTAATCATTATGCCTAAAGAATCCATTTTGAGCACATCCACACAAGTTTCATAGAGTTGTGCAAAGTCTGGATCATCCTCATACAATGCCTTAATATGATCAAAACCAATGAACTTAGTTTCAAGAGTAGAGAACAAAGCATACCTTCTTGAAAGTGCATCTGCAACTACATTAGAGTTACCTTTCTTGTGCTTGATCACATAGGGAAACTGCTCCAAGAACTCTACCCATTTGGCATGCCTTTTGTTAAGCTTGCCTTGTCCTTTTAAGTACTTTAAGGACTCATGGTCACTGTTGATGACAAACTCTTTGGGCAAGAGATAGTGTTGCCATGTTTGCAAAGCCCTTACCAATGCATACAATTCCTTATCATATGTGGAATAATTAAGAGCAGCCCCATTCAGTTTTTCACTAAAATAGGCAATGGGATGCCCCTCTTGCATCAAAACAGCCCCTATCCCCACATTAGATGCATCACATTCAATCTCAAAAGATTTAGAAAAATTAGGCAATACAAGAATAGGTGCATGAGTTAATTTATCTTTGAGGGCAGCAAAGGCTTTCTCTTGTTTTTCACCCCATTTAAAACCAACATGCCTTTTAATCACTTCATTCAAGGGTGCAGCTATGGTACTGAAATCTTTAACAAATCTCCTATAGAAACTAGCTAAGCCATGAAAGCTTCTCACCTCAGTTACATTCTTAGGAGTTGGCCACTCTTGAATAGATTTCACCTTCTCTTGATCAACTTGCACTCCTTGTGAGCTAACAACAAAACCAAGAAAAACAACATGGTCTATATACAAAACACACATTTTTCCATGTTAGCATACAATTTCTCATGCCTTAGTGCTTCCACAACATACCTCAAGTGCACAAGATGATCATCATAGGATTTGCTATAAATCAGAATATCATCAAAATAAACCACAACAAACTTTCCTAGAAACTCCCTTAACACATGATTCATTAGTCTCATGAAGGTACTAGGAGCATTGGTTAAACCAAAGGGCATAACCAACCATTCATACAGCCCATATTTAGTTTTAAAAGCTGTTTTCCATTCATCCCCTTCTCTAATCCTAATTTGATGGTATCCACTTTTTAAATTAATTTTAGAGAAGAAACAAGCACCATGCAATTCATCCAATAAATCATCCAATCTAGGAATAGGATGTCTATACTTTACCGTGATGTTATTGATGGCTCTACAGTCAGTGCACATTCTCCAGGTTCCATCTTTCTTAGGCACTAAAAGGACTGGGACTGCACATGGACTTAAGCTTTCTTGCACCCATCCTCTTTTCATCAAGTCTTCAACTTGTCTCTGAATCTCCTTGGTCTCTTGGGGGTTACTCCTATAGGCTGGCCTATTAGGCAATGCAGCTCCCGGCACGAGATCAATTTGATGTTCAATGCCTCTTAGAGGAGGCAGTCCATGAGGCACTTCTTTGGGAAAGACATCTTCAAATTCCTGCAACAAAGAAGAAACCTCATTTGGAGGAGAGTTAGTAGGACTTGCATCTTTGATATTATTACACTCTTTACTCAAAAGTAAGAGCATTGGCTTTTTCAATTGTATAGCCTTTTTCACCTCTTTTTCTTTTATAAACAAATTTTGTGTTTTTCTCTCTCTTTTTCTTGCTCTCTTCCACTCTCTTTCCCCTTTTTCTCTCCACTTTCTTTTCTCTCTTGCTTTCTTTTATCTCTCATTTTCAAATGATCATCACTAACTTCTCTTGGAGTCAAAGGTGCAAGAATAGTCTTGCGTTCTTCATGAACAAAAGAGAATTTGTTGGTGTAACCATCATGCATAACTTTCTTATCATATTGCCAAGGTCTCCCAAGAAGCAAATGACAAGCCTCCATTGGTACCACATCACATAAAACTGTATCATCATACTTTCCTATGGGGAAGTTCACCTCCACTTGTTTGCTTACGGTCACTTCACCATCCTCACTAAGCCATTGAAGCTTATATGGCAGCGGGTGAGGTTTGGTTTCCATGCCCAATTTAGACACCATTCTAGCACTTGCAACATTGGTACAACTCCCTCCATCAATAATTAAAGAACATACCTTTCCTTGGATAAGGCATCTAGTATGAAAAATGTTCTCTCTTTGACTATCATCCATGTCTTTTACTTGGCTACCCAACATCCTTCGTACCATAAACAAATCTCCTTCCGGTATAATTTCCTCGTCATACTCATCTTCATCATCATGTGAGGCAGAATCTGAAGAAGACTCACTAGTAATCTCTCCATCCTCTTTAAGTAACATAGTCTTCTTAGTTGGACATTCTGAAGCTATGTGACCTCTTCCCAAACACTTGAAACATTTTATTTCACTATTCCTTGTCTTCTTAGGGGTCTCATTGGACTTAATTTGAGTCCTTTGAGGTGCAGCAGTGGGGTTGCTTGATGAAGTACCTCCCTCCTTCTTATTTCTGTCCTTCCAACTTGAAGAATTAAAATTAGAAGAGTTTTTCCTCATGACACCCTTTCTCTTGAGTTGTTGTTCTACCTTACTAGCTTGATGCACTAAATCCTCCAACTCCACAACATCCCTTATGTCACTATTCAGTCCATGCAAGAAACGTGCCATAGTAGCCTCCCGTTCTTCACTAACATTTGCTCTAATCAAGGAAACCTCCATCTCTTTATAATACTCATCTACACTCTTGTTACCTTGTGTAAGCCGTTGAAGTTTATTGTGAAGGTCTCTATGATAATGGGAAGGAACAAATCTTCTTCTCATTAGCCTTTTCATCTCCATCCAACTATCCACCAATGGTTCTTCATATCTTACCCTCTCCTTTTGCAATTGGTCCCACCAAATAAGAGCATAATCACTAAACTCCATGGCTGCCACCTTCATTTTCTTTTCTTCAGTATAGTTGTGACATGAAAATAAATGCTCAATCTTCATTTCCCACTCCAAATAGGCCTCCGGATCACTTTTTCCTTTAAAAGATGGTATATTAAGCTTCACCCCCTTAATTATATCCTCTCTAGCAACATCCTCATTATCTCTTCTCCTTCTATCAACCCTTCTTCTACCTCCATCATCATCATGAGTCCCTTGATTTTCTAAGTGCTCAATTCTCTCATATAAGTCCTCTGTTTGCTCCCTCATCATCGTTTGCATTCGATCCATAATGGCATCGATTAGCAACCTGTTTTCTCTCTCACGAGGAGGGATACCTTCACCACCTGCACCTGCCATAATTCAAGGAAAAGAACAAGAATAAAAGAAATTGGACCTCACCACTCGCTCACGTGTTTACACTCTTAAAATGTATCACTCGTGTTTGTTGCTCTCTATTAGGCTTTTGTGTAATGTGCTCTCTTGCCTTTTTCCTCTCAATAGCTCTCTTTAAGTTCTTAACAGAATCTCCAAGAACACTCAAGAGTACAAATCCCAAACTCAAGAATTCGTAATGACAAATTGGAAATATGTCAAAGAAGGCAAAACAAAGAAAACCAAAACAAATTGAAGGAATTATTCAAGGAAGACACTTTGGACCTGATTTGAGAGTAGTAGTGTGTAACAAGTAGCTGTATAGCATATATATTTTTTTTTTCAACTCTTTTTTTTTTTATATAAAACCTGATGCTTCAATAAAATGGAATTTTTAATTTTGGAATGAAAAATTCAGATTGCAGTAATGCTAAACTGAATTTGATTGAATTCTCCACAAAACAAGCTATTATTTAACACACTAACAGCATACTACTCAAGGAACAAGGATTGAAAGGATTAAAAATCAAGAACAATGATGAACATAGGACGAACCTTAAGAACACAAGTGCAGAAATTATGAACACAACAAGAAATTGAAACAAACAGAATATCAAAGGAACAAATTAGGAACCAACAACAAAGGCTAAAACAGAATTGCACAATTCAAAATTAAAAACACAAATACTAGGGATTAGGGTTACCAAATGTGTGATCAGAATTGATGGAAACAATGGAGAAAAATCAAACCCAATTCCAATCCTAGAACTGAGCTCTGATTACCACATGATATGATCCCCAATAGGAATGGAGGAATGGATCTACTAGGAATGGAATTCTAACCCCAAATTCATCCACCAACATGACCTGTTAAGAACAGAGCGTATCTCACGCTACAGACCTCGGATTTGGGTGATTCCAAAACGAGGTGAAAGATGGCTTCCTGAATCACGATTTTGGCACAAGAATCACCGGAAAAGGATAAGGAATTCGAGAGATATGAATCCAAGATAATATAGAACGAAATTGGAGTTTAAGGATTATAGGTAGGCGCCACAATTCGAAAGAATTGATAAGCCCAAGAACGCCACAAGGATTGATGCCCTTGATAAGTTCAGAGATTCTCAAAAGAACCCAAGAGAACTAGTCTCACCAAAATAGGTTAACTTGATATTCCAAATCTGTCTTCAAAAGCCATGGTGTTCCCTTATATAGTGGGCAACAACCATATTGAGTTTAACCTAAAAGTACTTACAGATAAAAGAAGATAGACAACCCAATAATCCAGCCCAATAAGCCTTATTACAAAAAGTTTAACTAAATATAAGAAAATAAAAAATTAAGTGCAGAATTTGGGCCAAGTAAAATAAAGCCTTCATGCATATCCATTGAGGCTTATTCTTCAAGGTCTTCAATTTTAATTAAGTGTATCATTTTGGGCTCTTCTTCCTTTAGACTTGGGCTTGTCTCAAGTAAAGTGGTCACCAAGAGATTTAGAGCCTCTTTAGCCTTTTTAGCTTTTGCTCTTGTCATTGGGCCTCCAAGACCTTGTATATCCTCCAAGTTTGTTGTCTTGGTCATGCCACCTCCTATGTCCTTATCAGAAAATGAGAAGAAAAGTTAGTAAATGAACTGTCTGGTCAAACGTTCCCTACTGTCTTGACAACGTTTCTCAAGAACAGTAAGTTCAATCTGCTGGCAAACAATTACTCGTTGCGTTATGCATGTGATCCTTCCTGTTTAGAAGAAGGTGAGATAATAATCATTGGAGTTTTATAGATACAAGATTAAATAAAGGAAAGAAAACTTACTAAAATAGTAATAGCCAAGAGACAACAGGGTGATGGTTTAAACAGTTTAACAGAAGGAACAGATTCACTGCTACACTCTTAAAGAGGTTGTTTCCTCTGCTCAAGACTTAGCACTTTTTGGCTTTGTCCCAGTTTCTTGTCTGCCAACTCTGATTCCTCAGCTCATGGACTAGATGGCTCACAAGTTTCCATATTCCTATGGCTCCCTTGACTCCAACAGGTACGTAGTACAGAACCTTAACATGGACGAGTTGGCCCCTTATTCCTAAGGTGACCAGTAGAATTTTTATCATGACATCTACCTTCCCCTAATGGCTAAGTTGTCTGAAATTCCTTCCTTATGGAAGTCCTTTTCTCAGTATGTACCCAATTTCCATTGGCGCACAATGAATATAGCTTACTTAGCCAAAGAAATACAAAAAGCTTCAGTCAAGAGTTTTGAAAACAGTTCTTTAAGAGTTTCACAGTTTTTCCATTCCACAGATAGTTCAGCTCATCGCTGATAGTTTAAACATAATTATTCTCAACTGAAATCACATAGACCCGAGATTCAGTCAAGAGATAACGATTGGAACGAAGAGAAAAATACTTATATTAATTTAAAAGACAGTTACAAAAAGAAACAGAAAATGGAGAAACATGGTTTAATGCTCGTGAGGAGTCTTAAGGTTTGATACAGAGCAAAGGGGATGGGTTGTCACTTGACTACAGTTACAACTTAAATAAAACTAAGTTACTGACTACTACTACTACTACTAGGTGATCTTCTTCCTTCTGGACTTTAATACCTCCAGAATCCGATGATATTTTTGTATAAGGGTGCTCCTATTTATAGATGGAAGGAGAGTGGCAAGCTTGTAAATCCTTTGGAGCAAGTTGCTTGAATGAGGGGACGGGACGGTGGCAGCAGAGTATGGAAGCTGCGAAAATTGCTGGATGGAACAAGGTTTGGTGATGATTAGTCGTAGTATGCAGACTTGCACATGCCTTGCTTTCGTTTTTAGCCAATGAGAACTCTTGATTCTCTGCTCTTCACGTTTTCAGCTGCTCAGTTGGTGCACCGCCTTGCTTTTTAGAAGTCTTTAACCCTACGTCACCTGCAAAGTGTACAGGGGCATTAAATGAATGAGCAGGTGCATTAAATGCGTCTCAGTCCATTCCCCTTTTAATATATTTTGAAGGAATACTTTACCAGACGTTCCCCCACTGTGTTTTTGTCACAAATGTGTAAAAGAAGTGATTTTCATGCTGAAGTTGCTCATCAGCTGAGGGAACGTGTGATATTTTGCCATCAAAATGGGCTTAGATGGGAACAAATTTATGTCCCATCAGTCCACATATGTCCTAATCTAATCAAAAGATTGTCTCTAGGACATCCATATACTAACAAAGGCTCCCCAAAAGTGCGAAGTAAATTTCGGGTCCCGATCACTGACAATACTAACCGGTATCCCGTGGAGCCTTACTGTTAGTACATAGGTGTCCTAGAGACAATCTGAGAGTCAAATGGACCCATGTACTTCTTTATTTGTTATGAATATATTTTATGTATAAAAGAATTATTTATCTTGTTTCATATTGCATGTCTCAAATATCGAATATAAGTAACTGGATAAAGCCCTTGGAATGTAACAGGTGTCACGTTGAGGATTTGTGATAAGGATCACGATCATGAGGGCTCAATGACACCAAACGTCCATTGCCAGAAATATGTTCCTAGTCTCTTATTATTTAGGTGTGTCTTTCCTTAGACCTGACGTTGTCACATAGACCTGTGCTCTGGAAGGCTTGCTTTGATTGTATATCTTGTCTGCCTAAAAAATGGAGACTTGTAGGTATACTCTTGGGAATGCCCTAAGGACTCAGGGCTAGTGTGACAAGCTAAAGGAATTCGTGAATCTCTGTGAGAGATTAGGTTATCCGTAGACCGGTGAAACCGGGATGACATTTACGAGACTCGGGAATCTATGCATAGTAAAGAAGTCATGAGATGGCCCGCTCTTTGGAGTCCGTAAATGAAGATTTCCTGTTTCGGTAAAAGCTAACCCTAGACCGCAAGGGTTGATACGTTTTCCTTGACCTATGTCAATGGGATGGATAACCGAGAGGAAGGGACAATTCACACGGTAACCAAATAGGTATAACAAGTTAATCATTCGATGAACTCAACTAGCTCTGGGACAACAAAGCATTGCTAGTGCTCTGTGTTGTCATTAAATGGATTGGGCCTAATGGGCCCAAGTCCATTTATGTCAGTGGCTATGTTGGGCCTGATGGGTCGCACACAAACACCTTAAGTTGTCTTGAATTCTAGCAGATATGTTTTGGGCCCAATAAGGCATAATGGGCCTAAGTTGGAAAAGCCCACATATTGGGCAAAGAGAAAGTAGGTGGCATCATGGGTCAAGTTGGACTTGATCCATCATGTAACCTAATTAATTTAAATGTTAAATTAATAAAATTAATTTGAATTCTAATTTTGAATTTTGAATTTGAAATTTAAATTTAAATAAAATTAATTTAAATTCTAATTTTTAATTTCGAATCTGAAATTTGAAATTAAATACACTCGTTAAATTAGATTTATTGAAGATGGAAAAAATAAAGGAAACCAATCAATTAGATTGATTGGAAACAAATCAATTGGATAGATTGAACAAAATAAAGGAAACAAATCAATTGGATTGATTGGAAACAAATTAATTGGATTGATTGGAAACAAATAAATTGGATTGATTGATCAAAATTAAGGAAACCAATTAAAGAAATTAATTGGTTGAAATTAGGGAAACAAATCAATTGGATTGATTGACCAAAAGTAAAGGAAACCAATTAATTAAATTAATTGGCTGAAATTAGGGAAACAAATCAATTGGATTGATTCACCAAAATTAAGAAAACCAATTAATTAGATCAATTGGCTGAAATTTGGGAAAACAATCAATTGGATTGATTGGGTAAAAATTAAGGAAACTAATTAATTAAATTAATTGGCTGAAATTGGGGAAACCAATCAATCGGATTGATTGGATAAAATTAAGGAAATTATCCAATAAGATTGAGATTTGATGAGGGCGTTGATTTGACCTAGTCTTAGGTTAATGAGTCGTCACATCTATAAATAGCTCCTCTCCTTCCTTAGTTTGATATCTCTTCTTCTTCTCTTATTTTCTCTACTGAAACCTTAGCCAACACACACATCAGTGTGACAGCTATCTCTCTCTTGGAATAACCAAAGGCACTACCCAATCTCTATTCTTCTCTTGAGTCTAGCATTTTCCATTGAAGGAGATTGGGCATTCGAAGAAGTGTTCTTCTCTTACAAGACAACCAGGTGGTGTGTATTTCTATCGGAGGACTTGTGTTCTTCAAGTTTGAAGAATTGATCAAGAACGCATTTGATCAGGAACAATAATTCAAATAAATGTATCTAATTTAAACCCTAACATGTCTATTGCATGATTCATGGGTTAAACATGATTGAGGGTGGGAAAAGGTTGCTCCTTCCGCATAATTTTTTTTAATTTTTCCCTCTTTTATGTTCATGGCCTACAAAGGCAACTTACAAGTGGTATCAAAACGCTGACATCAGAGGATCTTCTTTCTCAAGGAGCTAGTGGGAGTAAAATTGAACTTGAAGAAGTTCAAAGCCCACAAGAACATATTAAGGAACCCAAGTTTGCTTCGCAGGCGACGTTCTCCATTGGAGAAGTAAACACACAACTTCGTAGGTTTACTAGGGTTAGTCAACCACCTAAAAGGTACAGTTATGTGATTAAGAATCAGCAAACCGTTAAGGATGATGAACCTTGTAACTATGATGAGACAATCAAGGATGTTGACTCCTCCAAATGGCTTGAAGCCATGAGGTCTAAAATAGACTCGATAGACTCGATGCATCAAAACCAGGTATGGACTTTGGTTCCACATCCAGAAGGAATGGTTCCTATTGGATGTAAATGGGTCTTTAAGAAAAAGACTGATGCAGATGGCAACGTTCAAACCTATAAAACTAGTTTGGTTGCGAAAGGATATCGTTAAAGACAATGAGTTGACTATGAAGAGACTTTCTCACCTGTTGCCATGATCAAATCTGTTCGGATCATGCTAGCTATAGAAACATATAATGATTATGAAATTTGGCAAATGGATGTCAAGAATGCCTTCTTGAATGAGTTCTTGAAGGAGGATGTGTATATGACACAACCTCAAGGTTTTGAATCCAAAGGCCAGAAGTATATGGTATGCAAACTTTAAAGGTCAATATATGGGCTAAAGCAAGCATCACGGAGTTGGAACATTTTTTTTGATGAGGTTGTTAGGATTAACGGTTTTATCAAGAACAAGGATGAGTCTTGTGTTTACAAGAAGGTTAGTGGGAGCAATGTTATTTTCTTGGTGCTTTATGTGGATGACATACTCTGACAGGGAATGACATCCTTACACTTCAAACAATTAAGGAGTTGCTTTCTGAAAGCTTCAACATGAAAGATTTGGGAGAGGCAGCCTATATACTGGGTATAAAGATCTATAGAGATAGAACTAAGAGGCTGCTGTTATTATCCCCATCTACGTACATTGACAAAATACTAAGGAGATTTAGTATGGAAGGGTTGAAAAGGAGTTTTCGTCCTGTCAATCATAGCGTGCATCTTTCTAAGGTTATGTGTCCTAAGACACAACAAGAGAATGATCGCATGAGTGAGAAACTATACGCTTCGGCTATCAGATCCATCATGTATGCTATGATCTGTACAAGACCAGATGTCTCTTATACTTTAAGCATAACGATCAAGTACCAGGCAGACCCTTGAGAGGGTCACTGGACAGCAGTCAAAACAATCCGCAAAAGTACTTGAGAAGGACTAAGGATATGTTTCTGGCGTATGGTGGAGTTAATGAGCTAGCAGTGAAAGGGTTCACTGATGCTAGCTTCCAAAGTGACAAAGATGATTGTAAATCACAATCAGGGTTCGTATTCACCTTAAATGGTGGAGCAATGGCTTGGAAAAGTTCCAAACAAGAGACTATAGTAGATTCAATGACAGAGGTTGAATATATAGCGGCTTCAGAAGCAGGTAAGGAGGCAGTGTGGATCAAGAAGTTCATCAATGAACTTGGGGTGGTTCCCAGCGTTAGTAAGCCCATACAGTTGTATTGTGACAACAATGGTGCTATTGCGAAAGCAAAGGAACCCAAGTCTCATCAAAGATCAAAACACGTGCTCCACAGATATCATATGATTAGAGTAATCATTGATAGGATGGATGTAAAGATAGACTATGTTCTCACAAAAGATAACCTAGCCGATTCTTTGACAAAAGGAGTTTCTCAGAGAAAACATGATAGTCATTATGAGGCTTTATGATATAGATTTCGGTCAGATTGGCTCTAGTCTAAGTGGGAGATTGTTAGTACATAGGTGTCCTAGAGACAATCTGAGAGTCAGATGGACCCATGTACTTCTCTATTTGTTATGAATATATTTTATGTATAAAAGCATTATTTATCTTGTTTCATATTGCATGTCTCAAATATTGAATATGAGTAACTGGATAAAGCCCTTGGAATGAAACAGGTGTCACATTAAGGATTTGTGATAGGGATCACGATCATGAGGGCTCAATGACTTCACACGTCCATTGCCAGAAATATGTTCCTAGTCTAGAGATACCGATAATGGGCATTGGTGATCTCGGGTAAGACTAGCACGACTCAGCTACTTGCATGGAGATGCAAGGTAGAGTCCTCGTGAGCTACAGACATGGAGATGTCTTAGCTGACTCATGGGTGGACATATTAGAGAATAGCTCACACTAAATTGACCCACAAAGAGACACTACAAGGAAATCTCACAGATAGTATCAATAGGTAATGTCTCTTATTATTTAGGTGTGTCTTTCCTTAGACCTGACGTTGTCACATAGACCTGTGCTCTGGAAGGCTTGCTTTGATTGTATATCTTGTCTGCCTGAAAAATGGAGACTCGTAGGTATACTCTTGGGCATGCCCTAAGGACTCAGGGCTAGTGTGAAGGGCTAAAGGAATTCATGAATCTCTGTGAGAGATTAGGTTATCCGTAGACCGGTGAAACTAGGATGACATTTATGGGACTCGGGAATCAATGCATAGTAAATGAGTCATGAGATGGTCCGCTCTTTAGAGTCCGCAAATGAAGATTTCCTGTTACGGCAAAAGCTAACCCTAGACCGCAAGGGTTGATACGTTTTCCTTGACCTAGGTCAATGGGATGGATAACCGAGAGGAAGGGACAATTCACACGGTAACCAAATAGGTATAACAAGTTGATCATTCGATGAACTCAACTAGCTTTGGGACAACAAAGCATTGCTAGTGCTCTGTGTTGTCATTAAATGGATTGGGCCTAATGGGCCCAAGTCCATTTATGTCAGTGGCTATGTTGGGCCTGATGAGTCACACACAAACACCTTAAGTTGTCTTGAATTCTAGCATACGTGTTTTGGGCCCAATAAGGCATAATGGGCCTAAGTTGGAAAAGCCCACATATTGGGCCAAAAGAGAGTAGGTGGCATCATGGGTCAAGTTGGACTTGAGCCATGATGTAACCTAATTAATTTAAATGTTAAATTAATAAAATTAATTTGAATTCTAATTTTAAATTTCAAATTTGAAATTTGAATTTAAATAAAATTAATTTAAATTCTAATTTTGAATTTCGAATCTGAAATTAGAATTTAAATATACTCATTAAATTAGATTTATTGAAGATGGAGAAAATAAAGGAAACCAATCAATTAGATTGATTGGAAACAAATCAATTGGATTGTTTGGAAACAAATCAATTGGATTGATTGACCAAAATAGAGGAAACCAATCAATTAGATTGCTTGGAAACAAATCAATTGGATTGATTGATCAAAATTACGGAAACCAATTAATTAAATTAATTGGTTGAAATTGGGGAACAAATCAATTGGATTGATTGACCAAAATTAAAGGAAACCAATTAATTAAATTAATTGGCTGAAATTAGGGAAACAAATCAATTGGATTGATTGAACAAAATTAAGAAAACCAATTAATTAGATCAATTGGCTGAAATTTGGGAAATCAATCAATTGGATTGATTGGGTAAAATTTAAGGAAACTAATTAATTAAATTAATTGGCTGAATTTGGGGAAACCAATCAATCAGATTGATTGGATAAAATTAAGGAAATTACCCAATTAGATTGAGATTTGATGAGGGCGCTGATTTGACCTAGTCTTAGGTTAATGAGTCGTCACATCTATAAATAGCTCCTCTCCTTCCTTAGTTTGATATCTCTTCTTCTTCTCTTATTTTCTCTACTGAAACCTTAGCCAACACACACATCAGTGTGACAGCTATCTCTCTCTTGGAATAACCAAAGGCACTACCCAATCTCTATTCTTCTATTGAGTCTAGCATTTTCCATTGAAGGAGATTGGGCATTCGAAGAAGTGTTCTTCTCTTACAAGACAACAAGGTGGTGTGTATTTCTATCGAAGGACTTGTGTTCTTCAAGTTTGAAGAATTGATCAAGAACGCATTTGATCAGGAACAATAATTCAAATAAATGTATCTAATTTAAACCCTAACATGTCTATTGCATGATTCATAGGTTAAACATGATTGAGGGTGGGAAAAGGTTTCTTCTTCTGCATAAAAAAATTTAATTTTTCCCTCTTTTATGTTCATGGCCTACAAAGGCAACTTACAAGTGGTATCAAAGCTTGTTGCTTTACTATTGACAAGTTAGGTGTTAGTATATAGGTGTCTTAGAGATAATCTGTTACATCATATGAACACCTTTTACTACTTATATTTTATGATTTATTTAATGTATGAGCACATTTTATCTTTTTCATATTTTGTCTCGCCTTAATATTAGGTTAATATGCGATTAAATATAAAAGCCCCAGGAATAGAACAGGTGTTCATGTGAGGATCTATGATAGGGATCATGATCATGAGGACTCGAGGACACCACATGTCTATTGCCTAAAGTATGTTCCTAGTCTTGAATCACCAAGAGAGGGCATTGGTGATCTCAATAAGACTAGTACGACATCTTCTACTTGTATGGAGATACAAGGTAGGGACCTCATGGTATGCAGGTATGGTGATACCTTAGCTGATGTCGTAGGTGGATCTGTTCAGGAACAGATAGCACTGAACTGACCCGCCGAGAGACTCCACAAGGATTTCACTAAGTATCATTGGATTTGTTTAGTCTCTCATCATTTGGTAGTGCGGATCGTCCTAGACTTAAGGATGTCATCGAACACTATGTCCTAGGGTTATACTTTGACTGTACAACTCTATCCGCCTGAAACATGGGGAGAACAGTGTACTCTTGGGTATAACTTGAATACATGAGTCTAAATGGACATGCCGAGAGGACTCATAGTCCTCTATAAGGGATTAGTCGTTCACAAGACCGGTGGGACTTGGATGACTTCTGATTGACTCGAGAATCTATGCATAGTAAGTGATATGAGGAGTCATGATGAATCTTAGAGTCAATAGAAAAAGATTCCTAGTTCTGTGAAAAGCTATATTTAGTCAACAAGAGAGATGATACTATTTCAACTCAGTTAGTTCTGGGGTCGCAGAGCATTGCTAGTGTCTTATGTGGTCATTAAATGAATTGAGCCTGTTAAAAGAGTTTAATTGGTCCAAGTTCATTATGTCAGTGACTAATTGGGCTTAATGGGTCACACACAAAGGTTATTCCTTGTTGCAAGCAGGTTTGGGTCAATAATAAGTTATTGGGTTTTATCAAGACTATGAGTTGAATTGGGTTGGAATTGGATTCCAAGCCCAATCAAAAACATGCGCCACATTTGGCCTTTTAGAGCGAAATTGTTTCTTGCTAATGGGATCAAATGTTTAGTTAGGCCCAACAGGGTCTTTGGGCCATGGATCCTAGAAAGTCAAAAGTTGATTTGACCAAAATAAGTTTTGGACAAATTCGAAATTTGAATTTTGAAATTCGAATTCAAATTTAAATTACGAAATTCGAAATTTAAATTTTGAATTTTGAATTTTGAAATTTTGAATTTCAAATTTGAATTCAAAATTTGAATTACGAACTAGGATAACAATGAAGTTTAAATTTTGAATTTAAAGTTTCAAAAGTTTAAAATTTGAATTTGAAATTTGAACTCATGAGATTGGTTTGTTGATTGATATCTAATGGAGATTGGATATAGATTTTCTGAACAGTTTTGTTTGAATTTAGAATTTAAACAATAGTGTTGGAGCTACAAAATGGAGAAGATCATGGTGATGAATTTCGAAATGGTTCTTCTAGAATCTAATTCAAAATTTCAACACTTGAATTTCATATTTTCAGCTCTAGGAATTTTTCGAAATTTTGGAGCCTCTGGAGAGATGTTGATTTCGAATTTTTAGCAAAATTGGTGGAAGAGATATTCTCTCAAACTACTCAATCTTTCAATATCTTTGAAGATTTGTTTTTAAATTTAATATTCTGATTTTTTTTAAATTAAGAATCTTTAAAGATCACTTGTGAAGATATAAGAAAGCAAGCATCTTTTCAAAGGGCTCAAGAGACTTAAAATTTGCCCCTCTCTACAAGAGAAGCTCCTCTGTTTTTTGAAAACAGATCATCACCTATTCTTCTCCATTTTCGCCCCACACCTAATCTCAAGACAACAATCATAGTCTTGAGAAAATTAATCAAACACTTGTAAATCCTCTAGCCTTCATTCGCCTAGCAAGCAATTAAAGACAAGGAGGATCAAGGAGAAGAGTTCTCTGCTGCGACATTGGAGATAACTGTGATCATTAGAGGGCATCATCCTTTTGAAGCCTACAAGAGATCGGAATAAGGTAATTCTAAATCCTCTCGTGTTTCAATGAGCGTTTTCTTTCTAAATCAATGAGGGCATAGATTGTCTATGCATTCCGCTTTCAGAAATTTTTTTATTTTTCCCTCATGTAGGCATATCATTGTGCGACAATGATGGTGCTAAAGTTTCGAACTTTCATTAGGGTACTTTTGTTCTGTTAAAAATGCGATTTTTACATTTTGGTTCATTAAAGATTTGATCTTTGATGTTTTGCTCAGTTAAAAATGTGACTTTTAGATTTGATCTTTGACATTTTAATCGGTTAAAAATGTGACCTTTATGTTTTGGATGGTTAAAGATTTGATCTTTGACGTTTAATCGATTAAAAATGTGAACTTTGCATTTTGTTGGTTTAAGATATGATCTTTGACATTTTGATCAAATAAAGATTTGATCTTTAATTTTTTATTCGGTAAAAATATGATCTTTGCATAAAATTTTGAATTTTTAGATATGTTAAAAGTTAATATGTCCACGAAAAAGCATAGAACATATTGAGTATACTTTTGCGCTTGTTTGGTTACTAACTTTTCAGGTGCAAATAAAGGAAGGGGATGGTCATGGTGCCCAAAATTAAATTTTAATTGTTCTAATTTAATTTTGGTAAATAAGGCTTGTGTGCCTTGTCTTTCTTTTACTCGTGTAAATTCTTTTCTCACCTTACTCCCCCCAAATGTAACTTGGGGTTTCTTGAATTAACATGTAATTAGAAATTAGGCTAATGGCGTTTTAGGCATGGAGGAGTCCATGGAGGAGCCGCGACTTAAGGAGCATGATGGGAGAAGATGGCATGAGTACCATGGCTATCCCAAAATAAATGCGATTTATTATGCCTGTGAATGTATGTGTGTAAGTCAAAGCGACTAGTATGCATGTCATAAAATTGCGTATGTATGTTTCTATTGTGCATGTCCAAAAGCGACTGGTATAGTATGTTGTAGATGTATGACATAGGGCAACGACTAGCATGATAGTACAATATGCACGTTTGATGAGACTTGGTAAATCACTAATAAAAGAAAAGGAACCCTTAAAAGGAACAATTATTAAGTGCATGATTGTCTCCCACCATGGGTACAAATTGAATCCCTTCGACATGGTGGTGCTCTACAACTCAATTGGGACCCACTGTTTCATTGGTTAAGATGAATGCTTGAAGTGTAGAGACACTTAGGATGGTGGTTTGTGCTTAACCGGGTGGATAAGTTGTAGGCTCAGCCGAGCTTATGTACTTGGGGCAATAGTGTCAGGTTGGTTGCATGAGATGCACCACTAAGTGACAAGGAGTTGTCAACCTGATGTTAGGAGAAGGTATGAGATACTGTTGATAATGATCAACCCATCGTTTAATTTGATCTTGCGGTCTCAGACGAGGATTAAAGGAAACAGTCGTTCTCTTAACCCACTACGGAAATTCTTAAGAATAGCCCTAGGTCAATAAGGAAAAGGGTCATTGACTTAAACAAAATAGTGGGAGGGGCCATTGATTTGAAGTCTTTAATAATATGGTCTATTTATAACAATATTAATTATTTTATTTTTACATCCTATTCATCTTAATATGTCGAGTCATTTGTCTCTGCGTACTATTCTCGAAACGAACAAGTTGACTAGTCCTAATTACATGGACTGGTATCGGAACGTCAGAATTGTCCTGCGGGCCAAAAAATTTGCTTATGTCCTTGACGCTGCTTTACCTATTGCGCCTAAGGAAGGGGAAGATGGGTTCGTGGAATTTGATTTCGAGGCCCACAAGCAACACATGGATGATAATGTGTTGGCTTGTTGCATCATGCTGGCATCCATGTCACCCGAGCTGCATAAACAGCACGAGCATATGGATGCCCCCTCCATTATCCTTCATCTCAAGGAGTTGTGTGATAAGAAGGATAAGCATAAGAGGTATGAGACCTCTAGGGAATTGTTCCTATGCAAGATGACTGAAGGCATGTCTTTTAACCGCCATGTCCTGAAGATGATAGCGCTCATTGAGAAGCTAGAGGGTCTAGGCTTTATAATGGATGCTGAATTAATTAATGACTTAGTTCTATCATCACTTCCTCCTTCTTTCAGTGGTTCATTATGAACTATAAAATGCATTCGATGAATGTTACACTGCCTGAGTTGTTAAGCATGTTAACTACTGTTGAGGTGTCTATCAACAAGGATAAGACACAAGCTCTTCTTATTGGTGGGTCTTCCAAGACCAAGGATAAGGGTAAAAGGAAAGAGCTTGCGAAGCCTAATCCCCTCAAGCCCAAAGGAAAGTCCAATAAGAAGACGGGCAAGGCCAAAGGTAAGGGCAAGGATAAAAATGACGCTGAGTGCTTCCATTGTGGCAAGAAAGGCCATTTGAAGAGGAACTGTCATGACTATATCAAAGGTGTAATGGAAAAGAAGCATGGTGATGCTTCTACCTCAGGTATTTACATTATTGAGGTTAATTTTTCTTGTGCTAACCCGGCTTTATGGGTATTGGATACCTGTTGTGGTTCTCACATCTGCAATATGTTGCAGGTGCTAAGGAATCCGAGGAAGCTTGACAAGAACGAGGTGGATCTTCGAGTTGGGAATGGAGCAAGAGTTGTTGCATTGGCTATTGGAGATGTTGACCTTGTTTCGTGTACGGGCCTTATGCTGCATTTGAAGAATTGTCTTTATGTTCCTAATATTTCTAGAAACATTATTTCTATTCCTTGTTTAGAACGAGATAGTTTTATATTTACTATTAAGAGTAGTGAATTTTCTATCATTGTGAATGATATTTGTTTTTGCTAATGCTGAACGAGATAGTTTTATATTTACTATTAAGAGTACTGAATTTTCAATCATTGTGAATGATATTGGTTTTTGCTAATGCTTCTTTGGTAAATGGCTTATATGTTCTAGAAATGGAAAATAAAGTCCTCAATGTGAATGTGAAATGACCTAGGATAGATAATAAATCTTATCTTTGGCATTGTAGACCAGGACACATAAACGAAACAAGACTCTCTAGGCTACATGCAAATGGACACCTAGATTCCATGGATTTAGAATCCTATGGACCTTGTGAGTCTTGTCTAGCTGGGAAAATGACTCAGACCAAGCCCAAAAGGCTTGAGAGTCATAGGGCTAGTGAGTTATTAGGACTCATTCACTCTGATGTATGTGGTCCAATGTCTGTCGAGGCTAGAGGTGGATATTCCTACTTTATTACCTTCACTGATGATAGGTCAAGATTTGGGTATATATACCTGATGAGACATAAATCTGAGGCCTTTGAAAAGTTCAAAGAGTATAGGAGTGAAGTAGAGAAACAACGATGCAAGATGATTAAGACATTACGATCAGATCGTGGTGGCGAATATCTGAGCAACGAGTTTTAAGATTATCTAAAGGAGAATGGGATTCTTTCACAGTTTACTGTGCCTTACACGCCACACCCACATGGTGTATCCGAAAGGAGGAACCGAACCTTATTGGATATGGTTAGGTCCATGATGAGTGAGACAAAACTCCCAAAATCATTTTGGGGTATGCCTTAAGCACTGCAGCATACCTTCTGAATAGGGTACCTTCTAAATCTGCTCAGACCACTCCATATGAGATATGAACTGGTAGGAGACCAAACTTGAGCTACATCAAGGTTTGGGGATCTCCAGCATATGTCAAAGCGCTGACATCAGAGGATCTTCTTTCTCAAGGAGCTAGTGGGAGTAAAATTGAACTTGAAGAAGTTCAAAGCCCACAAGAACAGATTAAGGAACCCGAGTCTGCTTCGCAGGCGACGTTCTCCAATGGAGAAGTAAACACACAACTTCGTAGGTCTACTAGGGTTAGTCAACCACCTGAGAGGTACAGTTATGTGATTGAGAATCAGCAAACCGTTAAGGATGACGAACCTTGTAACTATGATGAGACAGTCAAGGATGTTGACTCCTCCAAATGGCTTGAAGCCATGTGGTCTGAAATAGACTCGATGCATCAAAACCAGGTATGGACTTTGGTTCCACATCCAGAAGGAATGGTTCCTATTGGATGTAAATGGGTCTTTAAGAAAAAGACTGATGCAGATGGCAACGTTTAAACCTATAAAGTTAGGTTGGTTGCAAAAGGATATCGTTAAAGACAATGAGTTGACTATGACGAGACTTTCTCACCTGTTGCCATGATCAAATCTGTTCGGATCATGCTAGCTATAGCATTATATAATGATTATGAAATTTGGCAAATGGATGTCAAGAATGCGTTCTTGAAGGAGGAGGTGTATATGACACAGCCTGAAGGTTTTGAATCCAAAAGCCAGAAGTATATGGTATGCAAACTTTAAAGGTCAATATATGAGCTAAAGCAAGCATCACAGATTCAAACAATTAAGGAGTTGCTTTCTGAAAGCTTCACCATGAAAGATTTGGGAGAGGCAGACTATATACTGGATATAAAGATCTATAGAGATAGATCTAAGAGGATGTTGTTATTATCCCAATCTACGTACATTGACAAAATACTAAGGAGATTTAGTATGGAAGGGTCGAAAAGGAGTTTTCGTCCTATCAATCATAGCGTTCATCTTTCTAAGGTTATGTGTCCTAAGACACATCAAGAGAATGATCGCATGAGTGAGAAACCATACACTTAGGCTATCAGATCCATCATGTATGCCATGATCTGTACAAGACCAGATGTCTTTTATGCTTTAAGCATAACGGGAAATACCAGGCAGACCCTTGAGAGGGTCACTGGACAGCAGTCAAAACAATCCACAAAAGTACTTGAAAAGGACTAAGGATATGTTTTTGGTGTATGGTGGAGTTAATGAGCTAGCAGTGAAAGGGTTCACTGATGCTAGCTTCCAAAGTGACAAAGATGATTGTAAATCATAATCAGGGTTCGTATTCACCTTAAATGGTGGAGCAATGACTTGGAAAAGTTCCAAACAAAAGACTATAGTAGATTCAATGACAGAGGTTGAATATATAGCGACTTCAGAAACAGGAGGCAGTGTGGATCAAGAAGTTCATCACTGAACTTGGGGTGGTTCCCAGCGTTAGTAAGCCCATACAGTTGTATTGTGACAACAATGGAGCTATTGCACAAGCAAAGGAACCCAAGTCTCATCAAAGATCAAAACACGTGCTCCACAGATATCACATGATTAGAGTAATCATTGATAGGATAGATGTAAAGATAGACTATGTTCTCACAAAAGATAACCTAGCCGATTCTCTGACAAAAGGAGTTTCTCAGAGAAAACATGATAGTCATTATGAGGCTTTAGGATATAGATTTCGGTCAGATTGTCTCTAGGCCAAGTGGGAGATTGTTAGTACATAGGTGTCCTAGAGACAATCTGAGAGTCAGATTGACCCATGTACTTCTTTATTTGTTATGAATATATTTTATGTATAAAAGCATTATTTACCTTGTTTCATATTGCATGTCTCAAATATTGAATATGAGTAACTGGATAAAGCCCTTGGAATGAAACAGATCGCTTTCGAAGTAGGTGGCGCCTCGCAATGAAGGGCTCAATGACACCACACGTCCATTGCCAGAAATATGTTCCTAGTCTAGAGATACCGATAATGGGCATTGGCGATCTCGGGTAAGACTAGCACGACTCAGTTACTTGCATGGAGATTCAAGGTAGAGTCCTCGTGAGCTACAAACATGGAGATGTCTTAGCTGACTCGTGGGTGGACCTATTAGAGAATAGCTCACACTAAACTGACCCACAAAGAGACACTACAAGGAAATCTCACAGATAGTATCAATAGGTAATTTCTCTTATTATTTAGGTGTGTCTTTCCTTAGACCTGACGTTGTCACATAGACCTGTGCTCTGAAAGGCTTGCTTTGATTGTATATCTTGTCTGCCTGAAAAATGGAGACTCGTAGGTATACTCTTGGGCATGCCCTAAGGACTCAGGGCTAGTGTGAAGGGCTAAAGGAATTCGTGAATCTCTGTGAGAGATTAGGTTATCCGTAGACCGGTGAAACCGGGATGACGTTTACGGGACTCGGGAATCTATCCATAGTAAAGGAGTCATGAGATGGCCCGCTCTTTAGAGTCCGTAAATGAAGATTTCTTGTTTCGGCAAAAGCTAACCCTAGACCACAAGGGTTGATACGTTTTCCTTGGCTTAGGTCAATGGGATGGATAACCGAGACGAAGGGACAATTCACACGGTAACCAAATAGGTATAACAGGTTGATCATTCGATGAACTCAACTAGCTCTGGGACAACAAAGCATTGCTAGTGCTCTGTGTTGTCATTAGATTGATTGGGCCTAATGGGCCCAAGTCCATTTATGTCAGTGGCTATGTTGGGTCTGATGGGTCGCACACAAACACCTTAAGTTGTCTTGAATTCTAGCATATGTGTTTTAGGCCCAATAAGGCATAATGGGCCTAAGTTGGAAAAGCCCACATATTGGACCAAGAGAGAGTAGGTGGCATCATGGGTCAAGTTGGACTTGATCCATGATGTAACCTAATTAATTTAAATGTTAAATTAATAAAATTAATTTGAATTCTAATTTTGAATTTTGAATTTAAATAAAAATAATTTAAATTCTAATTTTGAATTTCGAATCTGAAATTAGAATTTAAATATACTCATTAAATTAGATTTATTGAAGATGGAAAAATAAAGGAAACCAATCAATTAGATTGATTGGAAACAAATCAATTGGATTGATTGACCAAAATAAAGGAAACCAATCAATTAGATTGATTGGAAACAAATCAATTGGATTGATTAATCAAAATTAAGGAAACCAATTCATTAAATTAATTGGCTGAAATTAGGGAATCAAATCAATTGGATTGATTGACCAAAATTAAAGGAAACCAATTAATTAAATTAATTGGCTGAAATTAGGGAAACAAATCAATTGGATTGATTGACCAAAATTAAGAAAACCAATTCATTAGATCAATTGGCTGAAATTTGGGAAATCAATCAATTGGATTGATTGGGTAAAAATTAAGGAAACTAATTAATTAAATTAATTGGCTGAAATTGGGGAAACCAATCAATCAGATTGATTGGATAAAATTAAGGAAATTACCCAATAAGATTGAGATTTGATGAGGGCACTGATTTGACCTAGTCTTAGGTTAATGAGTCGCCACATCTATAAATAGCTCCTCTTCTTCCTTAGTTTGGTATCTTTTCTTCTTCTCTAATTTTCTCCACTGAAACCTTAGCCAACACACACATCAGTGTGGCGGCTATCTCTCTCTTGGAATAACCAAAGGCACTAACTACCCAATCTCTATTCTTCTCTTGAGTCTAGCAACTTCCATTGAAGGAGATTGGGCATTCAAAGAAGTGTTCTTCTCTTACAAGACAACAGGGTGGTGTTGATTTCTATCGGAGGACTTGTGTTCTTCAAGTTTGAAGAATTGATCAAGAACACATTTGATCAGGAATAATAATTCGAATAAAGGTATCTACTTTTAACCCTAACATGTCTATTGCATGATTCATGGGTTAAACATGATTGAGGGTGGGCAAAGGTTGTCTCTTCCACATAAAAAAATTTAATTTTTTTCTCTTGTATGTTCATGGCCTACAAAGGCAACTTACACTTACAATCTTATTCACATATAATTTTGCTAATCTCTTCGTAGAGAAATCAACTCGCAGTGGCAGAAAATGTGCCGACTTCGTAAGACTGTCCACTATAACCCAAATCGAATCGTAACCAGCCTAAGTCCGAGGCAAACCAACAACGAAATGTGCTCTATCATTTCCACTCTGGTATATTCAGTGGCTGAAGTAAACCAGCAGGTTTCTGATGTTCTATCTTGACTTTCTGACAAACTAAGCATCTTGACACATACTCAGCGACATCATTTTTCATCCAAGGCCACCAGAACTTCTCTTTCAAATCTTGATACATATTTGTAACACCTGGGAGGATAGCATACTAACCCTTATGGGCCTCTACCATAACCTTATATGCTAACTCCTTGGTCACAACAATCCTTCCCTGATACAACAGTAACCCTTGTTCATTAAAAGACATGCCACTCTGGCCTTTCAAGTATTTGACACTGTCATTCCGTATCTGAGTTTCTTTTATCTTCTCTTGCAATTCATTCTCAATCCGAGTCAACTCAATATCACACAACTCTACCTGCAAAGAAATCCATTATTTTCAAATCCCAGAACTGTTCAATCATCTCATTATCCCACATCATCAGCTGGGACAAGCTGACAGACTTCCTACTAAAGGCATCTGCTACCACATTAGCTTTACCCGGATGGTATTTCAGCTCGAAATCATAATCTTTTAGAAATTAAACCCATCTCCGCTGTCTCATGTTTAGCTCCTTCTGATAAACAAATATTTCAAGCTTTTGTGATCACTGAACACAGCAAATTTCATCCCATACAAAAAATGCCTCTAGATTTTGAAGGCAAACACAATAGCAGCGAGCTCTAAATCGTGCGTCGGATAATTTTCTTAATGAGGCTTCAATTGCCTAGATGCATAAGCAACCACCTTCCTCCTATCTTGCATCAACACACCCCCAAACCTTTCTTGGAAGCATCACAAATATATTTCAAACTCACCTTCCGGATCGGGAAGGGTCCACACAGGAGCAGTAGTCAACTTCTCTTTAAATGTCAGAAAACAGTCTTCACATTCCTGGGTCTACACAAAAGGAGTATCATTTCGTGTCAATCAGGTCAACGACAATACCATAGCAGAAAACCCCTCTATAAACCTGCGATAATAACCAGCAAGGCCCAGAAAGCTCCTGATCTCAGCCATAGTCTTAGGTCGTTCCGAATCACTTATCGCTTCAATCTTACTCGGATTCACAGCAACACCACTAGCAGAAATAACATGACCCAGAAATTGCACTTCAGATAGCCAGAATTCACACTTAGATGTTTTGGCATACAACTTTTTATCTTGCAACACCTGCAACACAGTCCTCAGATGCTCTGTATGCTCCTCTTTACTTTTGGAATATATCAAGATGTCATCAATAAACACTATCACAAAGTGGTCCAAATACGGTATGAAAATGCGATTCATATACTCCATGAACACCGCTGGGGCATTAGTAAGCCCAAAAGGAATCACTTGAAAGTCAAAGTGTTCGTATCTGGATCGGAACGCTGTTTTAGGCACATACTCCGGCTTAATCCAGATCTGATGGTATCCGGACCGGAGATCAATCTTAGAAAATACACAGGCACCCCTCAACTGATCCAACAAATCATCAATACTTGGCAATGGGTACCTGTTCTTAATTGTGACTTTATTCAGCTGCCGGTAGTCAGTACACAATCTCATGCTACTGTCCTTCTTTTTCACAAATATTACCGGTGCCCCCCCATAGAGACTCACTCAGCCTGATAAAATTCTTTGCAGATAGCACTTCAATATGCTTCCTCAACTCAGCCAGTTCCAGTGGCGACATCCGTTATAAAGCCAAAGAGATAGGCCCCACACCAGGCAACAAATCAATCGAGAATTCAATCTCTCTCTTAGGTGGAAATCTCGATATCTCATTAGGAAATACATCAGCAAATTTGTTAACAACTGGAATACTTGAAATTTCTAACTCCATACACTAGTCCACCCAAGAATACATAACGCAGATCACCAGCCTTCAAGGCTTTAATTATTTGACAGACAAAAAGATAAGGAGATGGACAAACTGAGGGCTTCTCGTGAGATAATATCAACCTCTTTCCGCAACAATCAATCATTGTGCAGTTTTGAGATAACCAGTTCATACCCAAAATCAAATTAACAGAGGCCAGGGGCAAGATAATCAAATCAATAGTGTAAATCCTGCCTTCATAGACAAACCCAACCTTTTTACAAATAAAGGAGGAATCACTAACCTCTTATGTAGCAGTAGTAATACGCATAGGGGGGAATCATCTGTGTTACCCTTAAGCCTAACCCCTTAGCAACATATTCCGCCACAAACGAATGCGTCGCTCCTGAATCAAACAAAACAGACAAATCAATATTAGAGATGAAATTTATACCTTTAACCAGATTTAGTGCCTTCTCTGTCTGCTTCGCATTTGTAGTGTACACACGTCCCACTGTAGGAGCAGATGGCAAGGCCTGCAGATTCGCAGCCTGCCCAGTATTACTATAACACTCCCTGGCAAAATACCCAACCTTACCACATTTGAATCATGAATTAGGAGCCGCAGTACAAGGACCCCTGTGTTACCTCTTACATTTTTCACACTGAGGAGCGGAATTTCTGTCATTGTAGCCACTCCTCTGACCACCACCTCTTTTAAATTGACTAGGAGGCTGCCTTATGTAACACCCTCCCTTGTAGGCCTCCAAGAGAGTTGTTTGCTAAGCGGAATTAGAGTTTGTTCGTCATATTTTAAATACTGGAAAATAATTTTGATGTTGCTAATTAAAATTTAATATTTGAAATCATATTACTTACAAAAATCAGAGTATGCTTTCAAAGTTTCTTAAGTTGCTAAAAATATAATTTTCCTGGCAGACCTTGCTGTCTTTAAAAATTCATATAAAATCAAGTTTTCAAAACTCTTTTGTAACGTTTATATAATCAAAAACTAGACACACGGGGCTTCACGTGCATATAAAATAATAGTAAATCAGAGGTCGTTTGCCCTTTGTAACGTAACTCGCCAAGTGCTCGCAAAACTGTTTCAAAATCAGCATGTAACCAAACGTCAAAATTTCTTTTTGCGAAACGTTTCTAAAATTTATTTCCAAGTACTTGCTGATCCTAAAAGTCTTAAAACAGTAATAAAATCATAGTTCAACAGTAATACAACTTCTCTAATTAATACAACCATCCCTCAAATAAACAGCAACAACAAAAGTCCAAACAGCAGCACATAATAGCAAATATAGATATAAACAGGTCTTCATATGCTCTTCCGTCCTCCTGCCATTTTGTAAAAATAGCAGCCCCAAAGGGGTGAGAAAAATCCCAGTAGTGTGGCAACAAAACTAGTAATGCAACATGGGACTTAATCAGAATTTTTGTCTCTTTTTCACTACCCTAGGCGTACAAAAGGGAGAGGGACCAAGATAGGATTTGCCAAGTGTTCTTCATGCAATGCTAAAGGGGACTAGGTGGCGCACATGCATAGAAGTGGAGGAGATCAAGATTGACACATGGAGGGCATGCATAGGGTGGTTGACTTACTTTTCGTTCATTGGTACACAATTAACAAGGCTGAGTTGAGGTTGTCTAAGATTACAAGCAACTAGAATTTTTTATTCATCCTATGCGCATAGAGGGACTACAAAAGTGGATGAGGTTTTGCCTTGTGGAGATTTTTAGCCAATCAAGGGCTGACTTGTTGTATTATTTAGGATTAGGTTATGATAAAATGAACCATTGGGCTGAACCAAATGCACCTCTTAAAGCCCCAAGGCTGCGGCCCTCTCATGGACTTGAGTCCACAAAATATCCTAGTCCATTAGTCTACTGACTTATAATCTAACTTTATAATTCCCCAAGCCCTTTCAAATGTTTTAATCTATCAATATGTTTTTATTAATTTATTTCTACATTTTCAAACAAGGCTTCACATATCTAATAGGTACTCACCTACTATTTTAATTCACTAAATTCTCTTCTCAAAATTAATTCCACTCTAATAGCTATATAATTCGAAGACCAAGCGAATATTACATGTAATTCGAATTCTCTCACATGCCTTCTCATGCCTTATTGTATCTTATGTATTTTCCCTAATTACGCGAGATGTTACACTCTCCCCACCTTATTTTGAAGTTTGTCCCCAAACTTCGTCCTACCTTCCCAAAGGCTACTTAGTTCAAGTGTCTAACACTATCTCGTTCGTGCACTACGTTATGTTGCACCCAGTTATGCATCTACACGTCACTACACATCAATCTGGTTACTACTACAGATTTCACCTTTGAAATAGAGTATGACAATAAGCAGATGACTCCTCAACATCCCTAGATCAACACTCACTCTTGACGTTACCTGTTCTACTACTCACTGATCAAGAATATAAATATTCTCATATAACGGTGTGGTTAACAAGCCAATGGCCTAAATAAAGAGATCCTTTGGAATGTAGGGTTCCATGTACAAAGAGAAGTACTACCTCACTTAATGACATCACCCTACTGAGAATATTCCATGTAACATCACAGGAAAAATTTTATACTTATAAACCTTCAAGAAGTGAAGCAAGTAAAACAGTACACATCACAATCCAAATTTCAATTGAGAGGAATCTTCATAAAATCTCAAAACTCCTATCCTATTATTCATACATATCATGTTAAGTGGTACCTCTCACGCAGTTTGTCAAAACACCCACATGAGGAAACTTCCTCGAGCTTTCCGCTGTCCTAAGTACCTCAGATGTAATTGACTTCACTGATCAGAGGATCCATTTACCATGATATGAACTTTCCAAACAATGACACGTATTGCAATCTTGAGACAACTATCAAACATGACCCATCAATACAAACCAGGCTTTCATAGTTCAGGTTCACAATAATTTCATTCAAGGTTTCTAATTGTAATTGAATTGCTATTTATAATGACAAGACACAAACACAACACAAACCTCTTGCAGGAAAACTCCAAATCCAAAACTCACTTAACTGAAAATCAATTTCATCAATACAAGCAGCACACATCTAGTCGATAGGAACATCTCAAAATAATACTAATATATCATGTTGCACACAAAGCAGAAATAAAACCTTTAAGCATGTGATTTACAGCAGCGTATTTAAGTTAAAGATTTAATATCATGCCTGTTAACTAGTAATTAAACAACATCAGGGTGTTCACATTAAATTCAACTTTTATTTCGTATACTCAGCCTTTATGTTAGGTGCCCAAGGAGCTATGCAAGCATGCAAGAAGTTCTAACTAATAACCGACTCTAGGCATATTCATAATTACTTAACAATTTCCAATATTTATGAACAAAAGGTAAAAGAAGATTCATATAGGTTCATATAAAGAAGTTTAAGCACACAAACAGTTTAAATCAAGAGAATAATTCCGGTTATCAACAAGTGCAACTAGATCCATCTTATTCATTACATACCACAAGTTAATACCGATTCTCATGTACATACAATTCATATTTCAAAATCCAATAGGTGCTACGTTGAAATTTAAAATGTACCCCTAAATCAAACACAAAAATTTACTACGATGCCAGTATAAGGTTCTACCATTCAGAAATATCATGATAGTGAAATGTTCAAATTCTCAAAATGTACGAATAAGGTAAGTTCTTATATGTAAGGCGGTGTGCAGACCCACATACGGAAAATGATGCATATGAAAAATTACATGCTTATGCACCCAATGTGTCAAATTATGCTTGCTACGACCACTTGAACTCCTAGGCATGGAAATGGCACTTTTATGCGTCGGGAACATATATGGGGTATATATTACATACAAGAGTTTGTAACACTTAAATGTTGTAGGTTTGGACAAAATTAATAAAACTCGTTTAAGATGGTTAAAGAGGTCATACACAGTATGCCATATGAAACAGGCGTCGATTAGCATCTATAATCAATTAAACACAAAGTTTAGTTTGAATCCATGATTTCAGATAGTATTTTGCATGCATACGATTATACCCTGGGTGATAGTAAATTAAAACAGAGACAATCATTCCTACTGGGGTAAGTTTAGACATAGCAAAAGGGTTCTATCAACAAGGTACAACATACTTTACAAAATTTCTTGAGTGTGTTGGGTGTAAGTGAACAAAGATAAAAAATGCAGTAAAAGTTTAAAATGTAGCGTTTAATAATATTAAAACGGAACATTGAATACTTGAATCATAGTCTTACAAATTTCAGATCACCAAAACCAACTAAATAACTTGCGAACTTTGCTTAAAAAAAACGAGCTGATACTATGAAGTTTTCAACATGTACGAGAAAGAATTTATCCATTGTCTGGGTCTATAATAGGCAGTCTTATTTATGTAACAACAACAAACCGGTTGCATAAATCAAATACGTAACATCCAAATTACTTGACTTCAACAATAATTGTGACAACGTTCCTTATGTTATAGGGAAATGGTACTAAATATCTTGCATATGTTGGACATAAAATCTTTTGGTCGAGAAAATATAATTTCAAAGTTTTGAGATGCCAACACTGTTAAAATTCCTAATTAATTATTTCCACACAGACCAATCAAAACTGAAGCATAGTTTAGTTGATCATAATTCCTACACTAGACACTTCATTCTCTCAATTTAAAGCACCAATCCAACAAAAGCATGCAACATACCAATGTTTCTACCGCCTTAATCAAAACAAACTGAGAAAGAAGGAGAGTAAGGATAATTACTTCTTATTGATCCCAACCTGACAACATCCCCTAAGACTATCGTGGAGTAGGTGCAATTAAACTCTCTCTCCTAACCGTGGATTATGTATGACACAGTACATCATGGATATAATGTTTAGTTAAATGCAGACAATTCATGAGCTAACATGATACCTAACTGATGTGTGTCATTAAATAGTAAGTTCCGTACGTTCAATTCAAGAAGAACTCAATTTAAAGCAGCGAAAAATTCAAGGTCCTTACCACCCACAAAATTAAAATAATTTTAGGCAGTCCAAATAATACACGATTACACAATATCATTCCTGTTCATAATTTGACCCACAGTAATCATAAGAAATATATATATATAAGTCAACAGATTGTTCTAGGATAACAGCATAACATGGAATCAAGTTTTCAGCAACAAAGTTTCAAACACTATGATGTGAAAAGTCTAAACTGGTAAGTTTAACCATCATCACATAAAATCCGCTACTGTAATCAGAAACAATAAATTCACATGCAAGTCTAAAAGTAATCAAAAGCACACAAGGCAATCCAATACGTACGAAATAGGATGACAAGTTTCACTCACAAGAATAACACAGAGACAGGAGTCAAGTACCATACCCTACACATCACCACTTTGTTTAACAGCTTTATTCTCAAGAATTATGTCTAGTGCCAATTCACCATTGGAAGATTTGTAAAAACAGCCGACCCACATGTCTAAGCCTTAATTAGTCCCAACTCTACTTTCTAAGGATATTAACTGGATCTACTTTGATAAATGACCTATCCCTACATAGTTTGTCTACATACCGTTTTCAGGTCAAATAACAAGTCCTTCGTATGACTAAATAACTACATCCCTTGTCATGATTAGATCACTGCTACCCTTACTCGGTCATGATTAGAAAAGAAAAAATAACAGTTTTCCATTACCCAACCGTATGCCACAATCACAAGGCAAGTCATAAATCAGAAAAACAAATATGTAGCAGTAATCATTATTTAAGGATAATTCCTTATCATCCACAACTCAGAATATCACAAATATTTACATCAAGTATAGATATATAGAACCTTCATTATAATCCCTAGGAAGCAGAATTTACAACCAATCACTAATTCAAGTAGCAATTCACTATTTCAAACTTAGTGCTCAGACACAAGTGTACCCCGTGATAACCATGATTATGCACACACAACTTGTGCGACAGTGAGTTGATCAGGCTCACCACCTAGCAAGGGAGTGGGCATAGCCATGCTTAATACCGGGTACTACCAGTATCATCACACTTCCAAATATAGAACAATTTTAACTAATAACCCATTCACAACTAAGTTCAAACAACAACAATGCAACGAACATATACAAATAATCAATATAACCAGGTAACAACAATTCAGCAACCACATAACAACAACAAATATTTCATCAAATACAGACACCTTGGATCAAAACTGCTCTGATACCATTTAGTGTAACACCCTCCCTTGTAGGCGTCCAAGAGAGTTGTTTGCTAAGCGGAATTAGAGTTCGTTCGTCATATTTTAAATACTGGAAAATCATTTTGATGTTGCTAATTAAAAGTTTATATTTGAAATCAGATTACTTACAAAAATTAGAGTATGCTTTCAAAGTTTCTTAAGTTGCTGAAAATATAATTTTCCTGGCAGATCTTGCTGTCTTTAAAAATTCGTATAAAATCAAGTTTTCAAAAATCTTTTGCAACGTTTATATAATCAAAAACTAGACGCGGGGCTTCGCATGCATATAAAATAATAGTAAATCGGAGGTCGTTTGCCCTTTGTAACGTAACTCGCCAAGTGCTCGCAAAACTGTTTCAAAATCAGCATGTAACAAAACGTCAAAATTTCTTTTCGCGAAACGTTTCTAAAATTTATTTCCAAGTACTTGCTGATCCTAAAAGTCTTAAAACAGTAATAAAACATAGTTCAACAGTAATACAACTTCTCTAATTAATACAACCATCCCTCAAATAAACAACAACAGCAAAAGTCCAAACAGCAGCACATAATAGCAAATATCCATATAATCAGGTCTTCATATGCTCTTCCGTCCTCCTGCCATTTTGTAAAAATAGCAGCTCCAAAGGGGTGAGAAAAATCCCAGTAGTGTGGCAACAAAACCAGTAATGCAACAATACTAACTAAATGCAGAATTACAAAACAGCCGCGTCATCAAGTTAAATCCGTCCAAGAATAATAATATCATAGCGTACATAACGCCTAGAGGTTGCGTATATAACGCTAGGAGTACGTTCATAGCACTATTGTGCACGTACTAACAAGATGCATATATAACGCCAGGAGTACGTTCATAGCACTATTGTGCACGTACTTAACAGGATGCGTATATAACGCCAGGAGTACGTTCATAGCACTACAATGCACGTACTTAACAAGCACAGTGGATAATCCAATTTGGCTCCAACATGAAGGATTCCAACTGCGGCCTATGCGGACTGAAGCCAAGTGTCCCATACCCTGGTACCGAAGGGATGCCTACATGATGCGTGCTCAAGTGTATGCATAGTTTACATAATTATTTTCAGATGCCAACATGAAAATTATGCATGTATGTCATGAGTCACACACAACATACAGTTAAAAATCATGAATGCAGATGCATGACTAGATAATAATCAGGTTTACATATAATTTATGGATTCAATATCAGGATGCTGAAGAATAAATAATTCACAAGGTAACGGCATATCAAGTTCAAGAGCAGAATCCAAGTAATATTTTCAAGAAATCCAAGCATGAGAGCAACGTTCACAATTCATGCACCAGCTAGCACAAGAGGTAATACCGCCAAACACTTACCTCACACGTCACCATTAATTTACCAGGCAGCAGCTAAAATGATCTAGAGTCTCACAAAATATGCGCACCTAAATAAAGGCATCATTAATCAGAATCGTTTGCTACATAAATACTTATACGTAGTAACGTTTTCATTCCTTTCACTCCCCAAAACCCAATCGGTTTGTCGAAGGTTCTTTGACCAACAACATTCTGCTTCCAATAATAATTTCCAACATTTCACAATGACTTGATCATACCAAAACAGAATCAGTTTTAAGCACATAGAAGGTTTTCAAAGTTCCATCATATAATTTCTATTTTCCCACTGATATGATCCCCCAATAGGATTGGAGGAATGGATCTACTAGGAATGGAAAATTATAACTCCAAATTCAGCCGCCAACACGTACTGTTAAAAACAGAACGTATCTCACGCTACGGACCTCAGATTTGGGTGATTCCAAAATAAGGTGAAAGATGGCTTCCTGAATCACGATTTTGGCACAAGAATCACCGGAAAAGGATAAGGAATTCGGGAGATATGAATCCAAGATAATATAGAATGGAATTAGAGTTTAAGGATTATAGGTATGCGCCACAATTCCAAAGAATTGATAAGCCCAAGAACGCCATAAGGATTGATGCCCTTGATAAGTTCAGAGATTCTCAAAAGAACCCAAGAGAACTAGTCTCACCAAAATAGGTTAACTTGATATTCCAAATCTGTCTTCAAAAGCCATGGTGTTCCCTTATATAGTGGGCAACAACCATATTGAGTTTAACCTAAAAGTGCTTACACATAAAAGAAAATAGACAGCCCAATAATCCAGCCCAATAAGCCTTATTACAAAAAGTTTAACTAAATATAAGAAAATAAAATTAAGTGCAGAATTTGGGCCAAGTAAAATAAAGCCTTCATGCATATCCATTGAGGCTTATTCTTCAAGGTCTTCACTTTGAATTAAGTGTATCATTTTGGGCTCTTCTTCATTTAGACTTGGGCTTGTCTCAAGTAAAGTGGTCACCAAGAGATTTAGAGCCTCTTTAGCCTTTTTAGCTTTTGCTCTTGTCATTGGGCCTCCAAGACCTTGTATGTCCTCCAAGTTTGTTGTCTTGGTCATGCCACCTCCTATGTCCTAATCATTCCCTCCTTCTTTGGAAGAATTTGTCCTCAAATTGTAATCCTCGTCTCCTGCATCAAAAAGGGAAAAATCAGCCACATTAAAAGTAGCACTTACACCATACTCACCAGGAAGGTCTATTTTGTAGGCATTATCATTAATTTCGAACAACACTTGGAAAGGGCCATCTCCTCTTGGTTGAAGCTTAGATTTCCTTTGGGAAGGGAACCTCTCTTTTCGCAAATGAACCCAAACCCAATCACCTGGTTCAAAAATTACCTTCTTCCTTTCTTTATTTGCCTGCTTAGCATAGCTCTCTACCCTTTTCTCAATGTTTTCTTTTACCCTTTCTTTAGTTTTCGCACATATTCAGCCTTACTCTTACCATCTTTATGCTGAAAAATAGAGTTGTTAGGCAAAGATAGCAAATCAAGAGGAGTGAGAGGGTTAAAGCCATAAACAATTTCAAAAGGAGAATAAGCACTATGAACTGTCCGGTTATATGCAAACTCAACGAGGGGCAAACATTGTTCCCATGACTTGATGTTCTTTTTAATTACAGCCCTCAAAAGAGAAGAAAGAGTTCTATTCACTACCTCAGTTTGGCCATCAGTTTGTGGATGACAAGTAGTAGAAAAGAGAAGTTTAGTCCCCAACTTACTCCATAATGTCCTCCAAAAATGGCTTAAGAATTTAGTATCACGATCAGAGACAATGCTTCTTGGAAGCCCATGGAGTCTTACCACTTCCTTGAAGAACAAATCAGCAATATGGATTGCATCATCAACCTTTTTGCACGGAATGAAATGTGCCATCTTAGAAAACCTGTCCACCACAACAAAAACAGAATCTTTACCATTTTTAGACCGAGGTAGTCCTAACACAAAATCCATAGAAATATCAATCCAAGGGCAATCTGGAATAGGTAAAGGAGTATACAACCCATGAGGCAATAATTTAGACTTAGACTGCTTACATACAATGCATCTTTCACACAATTTATGTACATCACGCTTCATGTGTGGCCAATAAAAATGTTCATGCAACATATCTAGAGTCTATTGGATACCAAAATGTCCCATTAATCCCCCCGCATGTGCCTCTTTCACAAGTAATTCCCTAATGGAACCTTTAGGAACACACAATCTCTTTTCTTTAAACAAGTAATCATTATGCCTAAAAAATCCATTTTGAGCAGCATCCACACAAGTTTTATAGATTTGTGCAAAGTCTGGATCATGCTCATACAATGCCTTAATATGATCAAAACCAATGAACTTAGTTTCAAGAGTAGAGAACAAGGCATACCTTCTTGAAAGTGCATCTGCAACTACATTAGACTTACCTTTCTTGTGCTTGATCACATAGGGAAACTGCTCCAAGAACTCTACCCATTTGGCATGCCTTTTGTTAAGCTTGCCTTGTCCTTTTAAGTACTTTAAGGACTCATGGTCACTGTTGATGACAAACTCTTTGGGCAAGAGATAGTGTTGCCATGTTTGCAATGCCCTTACCAATGCATACAATTCCTTATCATATGTGGAATAATTAAGAGCAGCCCCATTCAGTTTTTCACTAAAATAGGCAATGGGATGCCCCTCTTGCATCAAAACAGCCCCTATCCCCACATTAGATGCATCACATTCAATCTCAAAAGATTTAGAAAAATTAGGCAATACAAGAATAGGTGCATGTGTCAATTTTTCCTTGAGAGCAGCAAAGGCTTGCTCTTGTTTTTCACCCCATTTGAAACCAACATGCCTTTTAATCACTTCATTCAAGGGTGCAGCTATGGTACTGAAATCTTTAACAAATCTCCTATAGAAACTAGCTAAGCCATGAAAGCTTCTCACCTCACTTACATTCTTAGGAGTTGGCCACTCTTGAATAGATTTCACCTTCTCTTGATCAACTTGCACTCCTTGTGAGCTAACAACAAAACCAAGAAAAACAACATGGTCTATACAAAACACACATTTTTCCATGTTAGCATACAATTTCTCATGCCTTAGTGCTTCCACAACATACCTCAAGTGCACAAGATGATCATCATAGGATTTGCTATAAATCAGAATATCATCAAAATAAACCACAACAAACTTTCCTAGAAACTCCCTTAACACATGATTCATTAGTCTCATGAAGGTACTAGGAGCATTGGTTAAACCAAAGGGCATAACCAACCATTCATACAACCCATATTTAGTTTTAAAAGCTGTTTTCCATTCATCCCCTTCTCTAATCCTAATTTGATGGTATCCACTTTTTAAATCAATTTTAGAGAAGAAACAAGCACCATGCAATTCATCCAATAAATCATCCAATCTAGGAATAGGATGTCTATACTTTACCGTGATGTTATTGATGGCTCTACAGTCAGTGCACATTCTCCAGGTTCCATCTTTCTTAGGCACTAAAAGGACTGGGACTGCACATGGACTTAAGCTTTCTTGCACCCATCCTCTTTTCATCAAGTCTTCAACTTGTCTCTGAATCTCCTTGGTCTCTTGGGGGTTACTCCTATAGGCTGGCCTATTAGGCAATGCAGCTCCCGGCACGAGATCAATTTGATGTTCAATGCCTCTTAGAGGAGGCAGTCCATGAGGCACCTCTTTGGGAAAGACATCTTCAAATTCCTGCAACAAAGAAGAAACCTCATTTGGAAGAGAGTTAGTAGGACTTGCATCTTTGATATTATTACACTCTTTACTCAAAAGTAAGAGCATTGGCTTTTTCAATTGTATAGCCTTTTTCACCTCTTTTTCTTTTATAAACAAATTTTGTGTTTTTCTCTCTTTTTTTCTCTCTCTTGCTCTCTTCTCTCTTTCCCCTTTTTCTCTCCACTTTCTTTTCTCTCTTGCTTTCTTTTATCTCTCATTTTCAAATGATCCTCACTAACTTCTCTTGGAGTCAAAGGTGCAAGAATAGTCTTGCGTTCTTCATGCACAAAAGAGAATTTGTTGGTGTAACCATCATGCATAACTTTCTTATCATATTGCCAAGGTCTCCCAAGAAGCAAATGACAAGCCTCCATTGGTACCACATCACATAAAACTGTATCATCATACTTTCCTATGGAGAAGTTCACCTCCACTTGTTTGCTTACGGTCACTTCACCATCCTCACTAAGCCATTGAAGCTTATATGGCAGCGGGTGAGGTTTGGTTTCCATGCCCAATTTAGACACCATTCTAGCACTTGCAACATTGGTACAACTCCCTCCATCAATAATTAAAGAACATACCTTTCCTTGGATAAGGCATCTAGTATGAAAAATGTTCTCTCTTTGACTATCATCCATGTCTTTTACTTGGCTACCCAACATCCTTCTTACCATAAACAAATCTCCTTCCGGTATAATTTCCTCGTCATACTCATCTTCATCATCATGTGAGGCAGAATCTGAAGAAGACTCACTAGTAATCTCTCCATCCTCTTTAAGTAACATAGTCTTCTTAGTTGGACATTCTGAAGCTATGTGACCTCTTCCCAAACACTTGAAACATTTTATTTCACTACTCCTTGTCTTCTTAGGGGTCTCATTGGACTTAATTTGAGTTCTTTGAGGTGCAGCAGTGGGGTTGCTTGATGAAGTACCTCCCTCCTTCTTATTTCTGTCCTTCCAACTTGAAGAATTAAAATTAGAAGAGTTTTTCCTCATGACACCCTTTCTCTTGAGTTGTTGTTCTACCTTACTAGCTTGATGCACTAAATCCTCCAACTCCACATAATTTTGCAACTCCACAACATCCCTTATGTCACTATTCAGTCCATGCAAGAAACGTGCCATAGTAGCCTCCCGATCTTCACTAACATTTGCTCTAATCAAGGAAACCTCCATCTCTTTATAATACTCATCTACACTCTTGTTACCTTGTGTAAGCCTTTGAAGTTTATTGTGAAGGTCTCTATGATAATGGGAAGGAACAAATCTTCTTCTCATTAGCCTTTTCATCTCCACCCAACTATCCACCAATGGTTCTTCATATCTTACCCTCTCCTTTTGCAATTGGTCCCACCAAATGAGAGCATAATCACTAAACTCCATGGCTGCCACCTTCATTTTCTTTTCTTCAGTATAGTTGTGACATGAAAATAAATGCTCAATCTTCATTTCCCACTCCAAATAGGCCTCCGGATCACTTTTTCCTTTAAAAGATGGTATATTAAGCTTCACCCCTTCAATTCTGTCCTCTCTAGCAACATTCTCATTATCTCTTCTTCTCCTTCTTTCATCCCTCCCTCTATGTCTATCATCATCATGATTCTCCTGATTTTCTATTCTCTCAATCCTCTCATATAACTCCTCTGTATGTTCCCTCATCATCCTTTCCATCTGAGTTGTAATGGCGTCAATTAGCAATCTGTTATCTCCCGTAGGAGGAGGAGTACCTTCACCTGCACCTGCCATATTTTAAGCAAAAGAACAAGAGTAAAAAAGAAATTGGACCTCACCACTCGCTCACGTGTTTACACTCTTAAAAAGTATCACTCGTGTTTGTTGCTCTCTATTAGGCTTTTGTGTAGTGTGCTCTCTTGCCTTTTTCCTCTCAATAGCTCTCTTTAAGTTTCATAACAGAATCTCCAAGAACACTCAAGAGTACAATCCCAAACTCAAGAATTCGTAATGACACAGAAAACCAAACCAAATTGAAGGAATTATTCAAGGAAGACACTTTGGACCTGATTTGAGAGTAGTAGTGTGTAACTAAGCTTAAATAACAAGTAGCTGTATAGCATATATATATATATATATATATATATATATATATATATATATATATATTCAACCCTTTTTTTTTTCAAGGAATGAAAAATTCAGATTGCAGTAATGCTAAACTGAATTTGATTGAATTCTCCACAAAACAAGCTATTATTTAACACACTAACAGCATACTACTCAAGGAACAAGGATTGAAAGGATTAAAAATCAAGAACAATGATGAACATAGGACGAACCTTAAGAACACAAGTGCAGAAATTATAAACACAACAAGAAATTGAAACAAACAGAATATCAAAGGAACAAATTAGGAACCAGCAACAAAGGCAAAAATAGAATTGCACAATTCAAAATTAAAAACACAATTACTAGGGATTAGGGTTACCAAATGTGTGATCAGAATTGATGGAAATAATGGAGAAAATCAAACCCAATTCCAATCCTAGAACTGAGCTCTGATTACCACGTGATATGATCCCCCAATAGGATTGGAGGAATGGATCTACTAGGAATGGAAAATTATAACTCCAAATTCAGCCGCCAACACGTACTGTTAAAAACAGAACATATCTCACGCTACGGACCTCGGATTTGCGTGATTCCAAAACGAGATAAAAGATGGCTTCCTGAATCACGATTTTGGCACAAGAATCACCGGAAAAGGATAAGGAATTCGGGAGATATGAATCCAAGATAATATAGAACGAAATTAGAGTTTAAGGATTATAGGTAGGCGCCACAATTCCAAAGAATTGATAAGCCCAAGAACGCCACAAGGATTGATGCCTTGATAAGTTCAGAGATTCTCAAAAGAACCCAAGAGAACTAGTCTCACCAAAATAGGTTAACTTGATATTCCAAATCTGTTTTCAAAAGCCATGGTGTTCCCTTATATAGTGGGTAACAACCATATTGAGTTTAACCTAAAAGTGCTTACACATAAAAGAAAATAGACAGCCCAATAATCCAGCCCAATAAGCCTTATTAGAAAAAGTTTAACTAAATATAAGAAAATAAAGTTAAGTGCAGAATTTGGGCCAAGTAAAATAAAGCCTTCATGCATATCCATTGAGGCTTATTCTTCAAGGTCTTCACTTTGAATTAAGTGTATCATTTTGGGCTCTTCTTCCTTTAGACTTGGGCTTGTCTCAAGTAAAGTGGTCACCAAGAGATTTAGAGCCTCTTTAGCCTTTTTAGCTTTTGCTCTTGTCATTGGACCTCCAAGACCTTGTATGTCCTCCAAGTTTGTTGTCTTGGTCATGCCACCTCCTATGTCCTCATCACCCACTCATAAGACGCGGAAAAGGGAAAGCCTATAATCATGCTATCTACATAATGTAAGTAGAGTTTAATACACACTAAGGCTGCACCAATACAAAATCTGTTTCATCGTGCAAGGACTCAAGATACTCACTCAAAATTTTAGCGTAACAATGCCATAGGTGAGTGAAGGAAAGGCTAACCTCAAACTGTATATTTAATTTACATAAGACTTACTTCATAACAAAGTTTTCCAAGACAGAATTGATTTTTATCTAAATAAAACATCAAGGATCATTTATCCCAAAACTCATTTACTCCAATTAGTGTGCGCTACAAGGGGGGTCTAAACTTGCAACCCTCTTTATTTGGATTTATGACAAATTTTATATACACTAACTCACCACCAACAGCCACAAATTTCATTAGAAGATTATTTCAAGATTTATTTTCTTTATGTTTTCAAACTAAAGTCCAAGGACGTACAATGGCACAAGCAAGACAAAAAAATAACCAAGATAGCTACTTCCTAAGCATGCCTCACGCTTTGAACAAAGGAAATAAGAAGAGGTTTTTGTGCCTACCTCTTACAAGGAAACCGAAATGAACAGAAGGCAGCACCTTCAATTCCTAAACCTCACGGATGCAGCAAGTTCAACCCTCCAACAGTGGTGTTGCGCTAGAAGAGAGGAGAAAGATTTTCTTGAATTAAGTCTTTTTTGTGTGAAGGACCACGACTGGACAGAGGAGGAATGGAAAGAAATCCTCAATGGTATTTATTCTCCAAGGTCTACGGTTCCTAGGGAAAAGAAGATGAGAGTATACTTTCTTTTTTTCTTTTGTGATTCACGGACATATGAGGTGCGATTATATGTTTGAGATAATAAGAAAGTGAAGTCTTAATTAGGGAGATGCTTGGCCGTGAGAGAGAGGAGGGGATCCAAGTGTCACACATGCAAAGAATAGAAGGGTAGGTGTCACGCATGCAAGAGGGTGGAAGAGACTTTGTTTGACACCTATTAACCATGCATTGGCTGATTTGGTTTATCACATGGGACTTAATCAGAATTTTTGTCTCTTTTTCACTACCCTAGGCGTACAAAAGGGAGAGGGACCAAGATAGGATTTGCCAAGTGTTCTTCATGCAATGCTAAAGGGGACTAGGTGGCGCACATGCATAGAAGTGGAGGAGATCAAGATTGACACATGGAGGGCATGCATAGGGTGGCTGATTTACTTTTCGTTCATTGGTACACAATTAACAAGGCTGACTTGAGGTTGTCTAAGATTACAAGCAACCAGAATTTTTTATTCATCCTATGCGCATATAGGGACTACAAAAGTGGATGAGGTTTTGCCGTGTGGAGATTTTTAGCCAATCAAGGGCTGACTTGTTGTATTATTTAGGATTAGGTTATGATAAAATGAACCATTGGGCTGAACCAAATGCACCTCTTAAAGCCCCAAGGATGCGGCCCTCTCATGGACTTGAGTCCACAAAATATCCTAGTCCATTAGTCTACTAACTTATAATCTAACTTTATAATTCCCCAAGCCCTTTCAAATGTTTTAATCTATCAATATGTTTTTATTAATTTATTTCTACATTTTCAAACAAGGCTTCACATATCTAATAGGTACTCACCTACTATTGTAATTCACTAAATTCTCTTCTCAAAATTAATTCAACTCTAATAGCTATATAATTCGAAGACCAAGCGAATATTACATGTAATTCGAATTCTCTCACATGCCTTCTCATGCCTTATTGTATCTTATGTATTTTCCCTAATTACGCGGGATGTTACACCTTACCTGTAACCCCCTACCCCTTTTGTTATTTTGATGGTAGCCACCCCTATTGTTATTATCAGAATGACCAGATGTCCTCTTAACCTCTTGCTCTCTTGCAGAATTAGACTTCGAATACCTGCCGTACATAGTATCAACCCTTTTACACTGGGTCACCGGATCAGCAAAATTTCTAGCATCAGTATTAGACATTCTCTTCGCATTCTTTTCACTTAACCCTCTTTGGAATTTGGCAGATAAAAACTCAGGAGTCGGCAGCACACCCCCGTAATTCGCAAACTTGACCAACTCATTAAACTTGGCCAAATATGCATCAACAGTCATGGTACCCTGTACCAATTTATCAAAGTCTCCCTGCTTAGCTTCCCGGACATCCCTGGGAAAGTACTCTTCATGAAATAATCTCTCAAACAAAGCCCAAGTCAATTCCTCTCCCTGAGTAGTGAATGGGCGAGATGCATTGCATCATCAGTCGTGGGCATCTCCCTCTAGCATACACACAAAATACATCAGTCTCTGGGGATCCTGACACCTCATTACCTGAAAGATCTTGTCCATCCCCATCAGCTATGTAGTAACTACCTTCAGGTCCCTTGACCCCTAAAATGTTGGCGGTTTATGTTTCCTGAAGGATATAAGTTTCCGCTCATCAGCACCTACATCTAACTTCTCAGCAACCCTAGATGACTAAGCAACAATAGTAGGAGCAATAGAAGGCTCTGAAATATATGTAGGATCAGTAGTATGGTGACTAGCCTCCCCAGAATGGTGACTAGCCCCACTCCTCTCCTGCTGAGGTGTAACAGATGGCGTAGGTGTAGGAGTCACCGTAGCCGTATATGAAGGAGAATCATCCCTTCTATGCCGAGCTCTATCTGCTCTCATCTCAGTCATGAAGGTATTCATCATATCCTGATTATTTTTCATCAGGTTCTCGGTCATAGTTCTATTAGCAGCCGTCTCCGCTGCAGAGCATTCAGAACTGCAGTAATCGGATCTGGTGCTGGAGGACCTACACCTCGGGTTCCACGGCGACCACGAGCCCTTTTCATGATATCTGTACATGTAACACAAAGGAATGAGCTGATCAGACCCACACTGAGGAATCACATATACATTAATCATAAATAGTTCATAGATAGTTATGCAACACAAAATACAGTCATACATAATCAGAGTTCCCTAGTAAACTGCTTTGATACCATAAAATGTAACAACCCGTAGTACAATAGTATTGTTAACATTGATTATAATATTAAGCGCAGTTACAATCACAACAATTCATTTATAAAAATGCGAGTAAACTTTTTTCTTTTTATTACGCGAGCATTTAAAACAATAATAAAGCGTAATAAATAAAAGCTGTGACCATAACTGAAAACTCTTTGCGGAATAATTATTTAAACTGTCTAAATATTATAAGATACTTTTCTCAAGTCACTAAGGGGTTCTCATAAACCCACTTAGCTAAAATCTCACTTTTTTATTTTCTACCTACCCGAACATGGTTTGGTATTTTAATTTATGCGGATAAACCGCATGCCACAAACCTCTCATATTTTAATATGTTATTCTACACTTAATTATCTTTGAGTAAACACCCTTTTTAGTCCCTGTCAATATCTACGAAGTCCTTTTTAGTCCCTGGCAATAAAAAAGGACCAAATTGGTCCCTGAAAGTACAACAAAAGGGCCATGTTAGTCCTTATGTCAACTCCCAAATATGTAGAGTGGCCCTTTTCTTGTACTTTCAGGGACCAATTTGGTCCTTTTTTATTACCAGGGACTGAAAAGGACTTCGTAGATATTGCGAGGGACTAAAAAGGGTGTTTACTCATTATCTTTCTAACAAGCTATCACACGAGTCATAAAGTTCTCGTTTTCTTCGGATATCACCGTTTGAAGTTGGACAAGCAAATCTTCCAGCCAACATCAAACGGGCTCCAAACAGCCCTCACTCTATCAACGATTCTGGCAAATCCACTCAACCAAATGCTCTCAAATTTTTATACGGTAAACTAGACACCTCAAGATTAAATTTGACATATCGTACACCTAATTTGACCGAGAAACGAAGCAGGAATAAAATTTCCAAAATCTGCCAGAAACAGCCCATGCACAGGGGCGTCCAGAGCAGTCCATGCTCTCTGGCTTCTATAGGGAAGCGCACACATCCTATGGAACTCAAATTATGATACTAGATAGTTGACATCTCAAGCTTTAAAACAGTGTATGGCATGTCCCTATTGGACTTTTGAGGAGGGAGATATGCTCTCCCAAAGTTCACCGAATTCTGCCAATTTCAAGAAATTTCGCGAGAGTTTCCTTTGTTTTTTCAATAAATCCCACCTTTGAAGGTGTGTTATCTAACCTCAATTTGTACCTAATAAACATGGGTGGCACTCAAGGACTAGCAATGGCTTGGTGCTCTAACAATCCTTCACAATTTATATCATTTTAGCTTACTTTACAATTCAATGATTTCATTATAAATCCTTAAATGATTTCAATCACATTAATCCCTTTGCATGCAATCCTTTGACATAAAACATAAATCAAATTCTAGAATATGCCTATTGCCCTTTCATCATATAGCATGCTTCAATATGATGAAAGCTCCTTTACAAATTACAAGCTCCTTTACAAATATTACAATAATTCTCCAAATATACACAATGAGTCACCAAAATAAATCATGCTAAATAAATGATTAAACTTAGGCAAAAAGGTGACATGAACAAAGATGACAGATAATAATCCCAACTCAAGACGATGTTCATGTCTTGAGTCTAGCCTAGGCCATGTGACCCCAAAATACGAAATCCACCATAAATCCATGAGCTCATCCTACGGGCCTCTTGCCCGCCGCTCCAACACCACTGGCACTACCTGAAATAAAATCCTCAAAGCGGGGTGAGATATACGAATATGTCTCAGTAACCCAGAGGTTCTCGAAAAGGGGTTTTCTTCCCGTCAGTCATGGGGTACATCTTTCAAAGGCCATGTGTCCTAAGTCACAGGCTGAGAAGGATCACATGAGTGGAATTCCATACGCTTCGGCTATTGGATCCATCATGTATGCCATGATATGTACGAGACCAGATGTCTCATATGCTTTAAGCATTACGAGCAGATACCAGTCGGACCCTGGAGAGGGTCACTGGACGGCAGTCAAGACCATCCTTAAGTACTTAAGAAGAACTAAGGATGTGTTTCTGGTCTATGGTGGGGTTGATGAGCTAACAGTGAAAGGGTTCACTGATGCCAGCTTTCAGAGTGACAAAGATGACTGCAAGTCACAGTTAGGGTTCGTATTCACCTTAAATGGTGGGGCAGTATCTTGGAAGAGTTCCAAGCAGGAGACAACAGCAGATTCAACGACAGAAGCTGAATATATAGCTGCTTTAGAAGCGGCTAAGGAGGCCTTGTGGATCAAGAAGTTCATATATGAACTTAGGGTGGTTCCAGGCGTGGATGAGCCCATACAGTTGCTGTGCGACAACACTGGAGCCATTGCGCAGTCAAAGGAACCTAGGTCTCATCAAAGATCTAAGAACGTGCTCCGCAAATATCACCTGATTAGAGAAATCATTGATAGAATGGATGTAAAGATGGATTATGTTCCCACAGATGATAACCTGGCCGATTCTCTGACAAAGGTTGTTTCTCAGAGAAACAATGATAGTCATTATGAGGCTTTGGGTATACGACTTAGGTCTGATTGGCTCTAGGCCAAGTGGGAGCTTGTTAGTATTTGGGTGTCCTAGAGACAATCTTATGATTAAATAAGGACATAGATGTAGACCTTTGTATTGTCGCAAATAAATAAAAGCATTCTTTATCCTGTTTCATATTTTGTCTCGATATTACTGTTAACTGGATAAACCCCTTGGAATAAAATAGGTATCTCTTGAGTATCTGTGATGAGATCACGATCATGAGGATTCAAGGATATTGGATGTTTATTCCTAATTTTATGTTCCTAGTCTAGAGACACTAAGAATGGGGATCAGTAAAACCGAGGAGGAGCATGCAGAGCACTTGAGGATTGTGTTGCAAGTGCTGAAGGAGAAAAAGCTTTATGTTAAGCCTTCAAAGTGTGAGTTCTGGCTCAAGTCAGTGAAGTTTCTTGGGCATGTGATTTCTGCTGAGGGTGTTGCAGTGGATCCAAACAAGATTGAGGCCGTGCTAGATCGGGAGAGGCCCAAGACGGTTACAGAAGTTAGGAGTTTCCTGGGTTTGGCTGGTTACTACAGCAGGTTCATCAAGGGATTCTCCATGTTGGTTCTACCATTGACTCGCCTTACCCGGAAGGAGACTCCATTTGTGTGGACTCACGAGTGTGAGGAGTGCTTTCAGGAGTTGAAGGAGAGACTGATGACTGCACCTGTGTTGGTCCTTCCTGATCCTGCTGAGGAGGTTGAGCTTTACATTGACGCCTCCGGAAAGGGGCTGGGCTGTGTGTTGATACAGTTGGGCAAATTGATTGCCTAAACTTCGAGGCAGTTGAAGCCTCATGAGGAGAACTACCTGACTCACGATTTGGAGTTTGCTGCTATTGTTTTTGCTTTCAAGATTTGGAGGCATTATCTCTATGGCATGAAGTTTGCCGTGTTCATTGACCATAAGAGTTTGAAGTATCTGTTCGATCAGAAGGAGATGGATGGAGTATCTGAAGGACTACGACTTTGAGTTGAAGTACCATCCTGGCAAGGCCAATGTGGTAGTTGATGCTTTGAGTCAGAAATCCGCGAGTCTATTCAGTTTGACGATGGGTGACTATGATATTATCGAGCAATTTCGAGATTTGACAGTGACCTCTTTGTTTAGGGGTGCACTTCTCGAAATGGAAACTGTGCAAGTTAAAAATAAGCTCATGGGAAAGATTAAAGAGGCGCAGGTGCAATATGTGAAGAACCAGGACAGTGTGTCTTGGAACGAGGATGGTTTGTTGACTTTTCAGAAGAGGATTGTAGTTCCTCGAGGTCCTTTGACTGAGGAGGAGATAACAGAGGCTCATAAGGGCCAGTTTACTGTCCACCCTGGTGCTACAAAGATGTCCCAGGACTTGAAGAGGAATTACTGGTGGCCGGGCATGAAGAAGGACATAGCGGTTTTTGTGTCCAAATGTTTGATTTTCCAGAAGGTGATGATTGAACACCAGAAGCCGTCTGGTAAGCTTCAACCTCTTGAGATTCTGAAATGGAAATGGGAGAGCATTTCCATGGACTTCGTGGTGGGATTGCCGAAGACTCAGGTTGGTTGTGACTCTATCTGGGTCATTGTGGACAGATTGACTAAGTCTCCCCACTTTCTTCCGGTGAAGGTGAGCTTCACTACTGAGCAGTTGGCCAGACTGTATGTTCGGGAGATCACTACTGAGGCTTCACGGGGTGCCCGAGAGTATCATCAGTGATAGGGACCCGAAGTTCACCTCTCGGTTCTGGGAGGCGTTGCAGGGAGCTTTTGGTACTCAGTTGTGATTGAGTACAGCCTATCACCCTTAGACTGACGGACAGACTGAGCGGACCATCCAGACATTGGAGGACATGTTGAGGGCTTGCACTTTGGAGTAGGGTTCAGCATGGGATAGGTACCTGCCATTGGTTGAGTTTTCATACAGCAACAGTTTCCATGCTAGCCTGGGCATGGCACCCTACGAGGCACTGTATGGTAGGAGGTGTCGGACTCCTACCTGTTGGTCTGAGGTTGGAGACAAAGAGTTATTTGGCTTGGACTTTGTCCAAGATACCACCCAGCAGATCCAGTTGATCAGGGAGAAGTTAAAGCAGGCGCAGAATCGCCAAAAAAGCTATGATGATGTTAAGCATGATCCACTGGAGTTCAGTGAGGATGAACACGTGTTTGTGAGACTTTCACCTGTCACTGGTGTTGGTCGAGCCCTTGGGGTGAGGAAGCTTAGCCCGCGATTTATTGAGCCAAACTAGATCATTGCTAGAGTAGGACCTGTTGCCTACTGGCTTGCCTTGTCTCTGAACTTGGCCAACATCCACAACGTGTTTCACGTGTCTCAGCTTCGGAAGTATATAGCAGATCCTTCGCATGTGGTGCAACCTGATGATGTGGAAGTTCGGGAGAACTTGAAAACTCCCGTCAGACCACTCAAGATTCTCGATCGTGGCGAGAAGAAGCTTAGGAGCAAGATCATTTCGATGGTCAAAGTGCAATGGACAGTAAGAACTCCTGAGGAGTGTACATTGGAGCGAGAGGACGAGCTTCTCTGGCAATACCCCGAGTTTTGGGACATGTATGTTTCTGATTTTGTGGACAAAATCCTTAATAGGTGAGGTGAATGTAAGAACCTGCACCGTTAATTAAGGAATTTAATTAATTAATTGTGAGATTAATGAGATAATTCCATAATTGACCCTAATAATTATGAGAAGGCTTAAATAAGTATGGTAATTGGTTAATAATGTTGAAAGTCGTTTTTCTTACGAAAAGTGCAGATATCGGTTCTGCTCCACGGTATAAATGCGTATCGATGAAGTATCTTGAAAAATTATGAAAAGTATGTATATGCCACTAGAATAATATATAGGACTAGTATAACAAGTTTGAAGTCAAAATAATGAGAACTGATGTCAGAACTGATACTGGCTATGTAAAAGCGCATACCGGAAAGGTACTGTGAAAAATAAAAATAAAAAATGACAAATCTTAGAAAAATGGCTAGGTTCAGATTCCAAAGTTTGGGATTAAAATGCTAAGCGTAGATATTAGCGCTAATACTGTGCGATTAAAACTTACGTGAGCTATTTAAAGGCTTGGCACATGATCCTAGGTCAGAAAATCATAAATCTTTGTGACATTTATGAGCTCCTTGAGGCAGCCACCTTCCTCCATCTTCCTTCCTCATTTGAAGCACCAAGAGACCACATTTTCTCTTGATTTCTTCACAAAAGTTCCTTGTTTGAGTGTGCTCTAGCCTTGGATGGGTGAAAGTCTTGGCATTTCTGAGTTGGTAGCCTCTTTTCTTGAGTGTATGAGGGTTGTTTTCTGAGTTATTGGAGAGGACACCTTTTACTCGGCATTTTGAGCTTCAAGGTGTGATCCTTGAAGAGAAATGACCCTTCTTGGTGTGCCATTTTTGTGCACCTTGAAGTCAGCACCATAGGAGCTGAAGTGAGAGCTCCAAGAGCACCTCTTTTTTTGTTTTGGGATGCCTTGGGTATGTCCTTAACCTTTGATCATGATTTTCATTGTTAAAAGAAGAGTCTTGGCATGTTATATGAGTTGTACAGGTAACGAACATGTATATGAACCTAAATGTCTATAAAAATGCATGCTTGGACGTTAAAATGGGTTAAAGGTTGAGTCTTTTATGGGTATCTTCGTGAAATGCAGATTCTGCATTCTGTCACGAAATATCCGGATATGGGTTTGGAGATATCCGTATATGGATATCCGGATATGGGTTTGGAGATATCCGGATATGACCCCGAAAAATATCCGGATTTTCTGGGAATTTCGAGACAGTGACAGTTTTGTTCGGACAGAACTGTATCATGGGTTTGTTGACCCATAATTGGTTAAGTGAACCTCTATAACAATTAATCTAAATCAGAATCAAAGTGATTAAGGGCTTATGGCTTTGTGAGAAGCCTAAAGACGTGAAACGTAAAAGGAAAGCGTTGTCTTTATGTCATATGTTTGTCGACTATGATTGTTGATATGATTGCTAGTCTGAAACAGATTGTGATTCTGCTGTTTGTGGACTTTGAGCTTGGTTGGACTCTTGGTTGGATAGTTAGCTTGCGAGGTAAGCTTTCGTGTCCTCGGTTTAGCCATTGTTGGTTCCACCATACCCCATGGGGGAATGGTTTATATGCATGATGTGTTTTCATGTATTGATTTTGAAATGCTTTTGAGTTGTTAAGTGCAAGTGCCTTATGATATGCATGTGGTCTTCCACCTAGACGGTAAGCCTGTGTATGTGGGACACATACCATAGGGTGATTGTAAGAACCCGCACCGTTAATTAAGGAATTTAATTAATAAATTATGCAAAATTAGGAAATAATTCCATAATTGACCCTAATAATTATTATGACACCTTAATAATTATAGTAGTGATTAAGAATACTGAAAGTCGCTTTTCGGAAGAAAAGTGCAGATACCTGTTCTGCTAGTCGGTATAAATGCGTACCAAAAAATATCCCGGAAAATTATAATAAGTGCATGATAATTACTAGAATAATATATAGGACTTGTAAAACGAGTTTCAAGTCAAAATAATGAGAAATGGTGCCAGAAACTGGTACTGGCTATGAAAAGCGCGTACCGGAAAGGTGCTCCAAAAATTTTAAGAAAAATATGATAATTCTTGTAAAATTGAGTAGGTTAAGAATCCAAAGTTTGGGATTAAAATGCTAAGCGTAGCAAATAAAGCTAATACTGTGTGTTAGTGACTTAACCGCCTATAAATAGTGCTTGGCACTAAACCCTAGGCTGATTCTTCAGCCACTCTACGTGTAACTTGGAGGCCAGCTGCTGCCACCACCTTCCCTTAGCCTCCCATGCTTGCTTTGTGCAAAGTCTTCATCTTTTCTTCTTTGTTTCACCATCTAAACACTTGGTTGAGTGTGTGTGAGCTTTGTGAAGAGGGTGAGTGCTCCATTCTGAGTTGTGGTTGTTGTTAGTGTGGTGTTGAGGGGCTGAGTTGGTGTTCCTTTGGTGAGAGCTCTTGTTCTTGGCTTCTTGAGCTTCAAGAAGTCACCTTTTGGCACAAAGAACCTTGCTTGTGTTGTCATTTTCGTGTGCCTTGAAGGTCAGACGTGTAGAGGCAGTGTGGTGAGCTCCAAGAGCCATTGTTGCTCTGTTTTCAGCTTTGGTAAGTTGTACTAACCTTGATCTTGTGTTTTGATGAGTAAAAGAGGTGTCTTGGTATGTTTAATGAGTTAAACAAGTAACCAATTGTCATATGAACATAAATGAACCTTAAGATGCATGTTTAAGCTTCTGGAAGTGTTAAAAATGGAACCTTGGAGGGATATCTTCGCGAAATGCATAAACTGCATTTTGTCGCGAAATATCCGGATATTTGACGTGGAATATCCGGATATTGATATCCGGATATCGATATCCGGATATGGGGATCTGGATATCCGAATATTGATATCCGAATATTGCCAAAGTGATATCCGGATATTGGATATCCGGATATTGCCTGTGAGATATCCGGATATTGCTTGTGAGATATCCGGATATTGCATATCCGGATATGCCCCCGAGGAATATCCGGCTATTCTGGGTTTGCGAGGAACAGTAGCGTACTGTTCATCCAGAATTGATCTATGGGTTTGTGGACCCTAGTTTGAGGAAGTTGAACTTCTGTAATTAATTAATGTAAGTCAGAATCATGTGATTAAGGGCTTATGGCTTGGTGAGAAGCCTTAAGACGTAAAACGTAATGGAAATGTGTTGTCTTAATATTGTATGCTTGCGGTGCATGTTATTGATATATTATTGGTCCATAACAGATTGTGAATCTGCTGTGTTTGGACTTTGAGTTGTGGACTCTTGGCTTTGGGTGTTAGCTTGCAAGGTAAGCTTTCGTGTCCTCGGTTTACCCATGTTGTGGTTCCACCATGTCCCATGGGGGTATGGTTATATGCATGCTGTGTTACATGCTTTGAATATTTGAAATGCTGTTGAGCTTTATGTGTAATGGCTTTTAATATGCATGTGTTGTTTCATCTTGACGGTAAGCCTGAGTATGTGGCGTCATATGATATGGTGATCCGGGGTGAATGCAAGTAGTATCTTGCACTAATTGTGGGTAATAGACGTATACTTATTCCTGCATTTCTCTGGCCAGTAGAATAGAATTGACACACATGACATGATTATCTGCTGCATTGCACTGTTTTAGAAATGATATTGATGAACTTCTTTTAAACTTATATTGCACATGTACGTGAGCTTGGGGTGGAAGATCCTTGAAGACCCATTGTCTTACTGAGATTTCTTGTTTAGAGATTTCACCCCACGTTTGGGGAATGCTTATTTTCAGGTTCAAGTAGTATGGTGACTGATGCCTCTGGCGGCAGGAGGCTAGAGCTTAGCTGATTATGATCTTACTGCTTATTTTCTAGCATGACTGGACTGGATGCTGTTTATGTTTTCTACTCTTTATGTTTTGAGTTGAGACTGATGTTGGGCTTTGTTGCCTTATTTGGGTGAGCATGAGAGTTCTCCATGCCACTATGCTGTTAGTACTTTTGAGTTGAGTTGTATAAACTGTTAGTTGGTTCGGTCTACGAGTTGTAGTTCCGTGACTAGAGCCATACATTACGTTATTTTATACCATGAGGTATTTCACTTAGCTGTTTTATTGCAATTGCATACATGCGATGTTTTATTAATTGATTAATAAGCAAGTTGGTAATGTTAATGACTTCATAATTGAAAAGAAAAAGATATTCCGCATTTTTAATTAAGCGCAGCTTAATACGATAGCATGATAACATTACTGGATATATACGGGGTGTTACATTTATGGTATCAGAGCAATGGTTCGAGGGAAAAGCCTGTATGTATTGCAATAGCTAGGATGTTTGGTTGTGTCTATCTTGTGTGTTTACTCCGTCAAATTTTATTATGATAATGCATATGATCACATTGCGTGGGCCTGATCAACTCATAATTTGTGTAACTTGTGCAGAGTCATGGTAAGATCCCGGAGAACACGAGAGACTTCTGAGGATCAACCTGATCCTATCCTGACTGCATTGGCTGAGATGCAGACGACTAGGTTAGCCGATCAGGAGGCCACTAGATTGGCCAACGCGGAAATGATGGATGTTGTTCGCGAGGCGAACCGGGTATCCGCAGATGAGGTTCGTGAAGCGAACCGGAGGACAACTAAGGATGTCCTCGAGGCGAACAGGATGGCGAACATGACGATGTTGTGAGTCATGTTGGAGGAGATGAGGGCTGGTCCTGCTGTAGGCCAGTTTCCACCGACACCACCGCCACCGCCGCCGCCGCCTCCACATAGTGTTCAGGATGAGAGCCTGAGTCACATTGGCAGTGCTGCTCATGTCGCTGAGACGAGGGAGACTCTTGTAGAGCCTGCTGAGGATCGTGATGTGATAAATCACCGGCTGAATGCTTTCAGGAAGCATAAGCCACCTGTGTTTGAAGGGTCTTTGGATCCTATTGTTGTGGCGAGATGGCTGGAGTCGCTGGACAAGATATTTCGGGTCATGCAGTGTACAAACCCACAGAAGCTGATGTTCTCGACTTACATGCTGGAGGGCGATGCCCATGAGTGGTGGACGAACACTTCTCGTGCTTATGAGATGCATGGTCGTGTTTTGACGTGGCCATTCTTAGAGGAATGCTTCTTGGGCAGATACTTTCCCTACGATGCGCAGGAGAGGAAGCAAGGGGAGTTTGATAGATTGGTTCAGGGCTCGATGTCTGTTGACGAGTACCTGGCCAAGTTCAATGAGCTGGTGAAGTTTGCGCACTTCCGGATGGTTCCTCCTACTCTGATGTTTTTGGCTGCTAAGTTCCGTAGAGGACTTAGTGAGGTGATTGCTGAGCATATTGCTGGAACTGCTTCGAGGGATTTTGGTACACTGGTTCAGCAGTGTAAGGACATTGAGGATGTCTGCATAGCGAGCAAGGCCAAGAGGGCCAAGGTCGACGAGACCAAGGGGACTGTTAGTTCCACTCCTCTTTCTACTTCTTGGAAGGACAGAAAGTTTGCTGGGAAGGGCAAGGTTAAACAGTTGGCGACTAGGCAGGCGCCTGGTCAGTTCAAGAGGACTGCTTCACAGCAGGGGAGTTTTGCTAGGCCTCCTTCCACTCCGAGATGTGCGGGGTGCGGAAAGGAGCATGTTGGTCGTTGTGCTTCGGGTCAGTTGATCTGTTTCCAGTGTGGCAAGGAGGGCCACTTCTCTAGAGACTGTCCGTCGTCTTCGGCGAGAGCTGCAGCTGTTCAGGCAGTTCCTTTGCAGATGGTTCCGATGGCTTCTACTTCGGCACCTGTTGTGCCACCTTATGTTGGGCGTGTGTAGACCTTGGATAGGCAGCAGCCGAACCGCGCTCCGAACCTTGTTAGAGGTACTGTGTCTATTGGTGGTATTGTTGTTGATGCATTATTTGATTATGGGGCTACGCATTCGTTTGTTGCTACCCCGATTGCTTTGGGGCTTGAGTTGCCCATGTCTGTGCTTTCTCCACCATTGCGGGTGACTACCACCACCGGAGAAATATGTGATTCTACCACTGTACATCGCGATGTAGCGTTTCAGTGGGATGGCTGTGAGTTCTCAGTAGATCTGATAGGATTGCCGATGGTCAACTTGGAGATTATTCTGGGCATGGATTGGTTGTCTAGAAACTGTGCACTGATGATTGATTGTTGTGCAAAGCGCGTGGTGATGTCTCCATGTGATTCCACAACTAGTTCCTCGCCATATATTTCATTGCTGCAGGCTAGGAAGGCCTTGAGAGCAAGGGCATTTGGTTATGTCATGTTGGGAGGTTTGGTGAGTGGGACACAGGAGGATATCACTGGCATTCCTGTGGTGGGGGAGTTCCTCGAGGTGTTTCCTGAGGAGATTCCTGAGTTTTCGCCACAGCGGGAGATAGAGTTCTCCATTGATTTGTTGCCTGGTGTAGGGCCGATTTCATTAGCTCCATATCGGATGTCGCCACCGGAGTTGGCTGAGCTGAAGAAGCATATTGAGGATCTTTCAGCGAAAGATTTCATTCGGCCGAATGTGTCTCCTTGGGGAGCACCGGTCATCTTCGTGAAGAAGAAGGACGGGATAATGCGATTGTGTACCGACTTCAGGCAGTTGAACAAGGTGACGATCAAGAATAAGTATCCCCTTCCTCGGATTGATGATCTGTTGGATCAGCTCAGGGGCGCTTGTGTGTATTCCAAGATTGATCTCCGGTCCGGATACCATCAGATTCGGGTGAAGCCGGAGGATGTCCAGAAGACCGCGTTTCGTTCGAGATACGGCCACTTTGAGTATTTAGTGATTCCTTTTGGACTCACAAATGCGCCGGTAGTGTTCATGGATTACATGAACAGGATTTTCCAGCCGTATCTGGATCAGTTTGTGATCGTCTTTATTGATGACATTTTGATTTACTCCAAGACTGAGGAGGAGCATGTGGAGCATCTGAGGATTGTTGTGCAAGTGCTGAAGGAGAAAAAGCTTTATGCTAAACCTTCTAAGTGTGAGTTTTGGCTCAAATCAGTTAAGTTCCTTGGGCATGTGATTTCAGCAGATGGAGTTGCAGTGGATCCCAACAAGATTGAGGTCGTGCTGGATTGGGAGAGGCCCAAGACAGTTACGGAGGTGAGGAGCTTCTTAGGTTTGGCAGGTTACATGAACAGGTTTCTCCACGATGGTTCTCCCTTTGACTCGCCTTACCCGAAAGGAGACTCCATTTGTGTGGACTCACGAGTGTGAGGCGTGCTTTCAGGAGTTGAAGGAGAGATTGACTTCTTCACCTGTGTTGATCCTTCCTAATCCTGAGGAGCAGTTTGAGCTTTACTGTGATGCTTCTGGAAAGGGGTTGGGTTGTGTGTTGATGCAAACTGGTAGAGCGGTTGCTTTTGCTTCGAGGCAGTGGAAGCCTCATGAGGAGAACTACCCGACTCATGATTTGGAGTTGGCTGCGATTGTGTTTGCTTTCAAGATTTGGAGGCATTACCTGTTTGGTATGCAGTTTGCGGTGTTCAGTGATCACAAGAGCTTGAAGTATCTGTTTGATCAGAAAGAGCTAAACATGAGGCAGCGGAGATGGATGGAGTTTCTGAAGGACTACGACTTTGAGTTGAAGTACCATCCTGGGAAGGCCAATGTGGTAGCTGATGCTTTGAGTCGGAAATCCGTGAGTCAATCCAGTTTGACGATGGGGGACTTCGACCTCATAGAGAAGTTTCGAGATCTGAAGGTGACAACCTTGTTTGGGGGTGCACTTCTCGAGATGGAGACTGTGAGAGTCGGGAATGAGCTTATGGAGAAGATCCAAGAGGCGCAAGTGCAGAGAGAGTGTCTCGACTACGTGAAGAACCAAGACGGTGTGTCTTGGAATGAGGATGGACTTATGTTGTTTCAGAAGTGTGTTGTGATTCCTCGAGGTCCTTTGACCGAAGAGGTTATGGCGGAGGCCCATAAGGGGCAGTTTACTGTTCACCCTAGTGCTACAAAGATGTACCAAGACCCGAAGAGGAATTTCTGGTGGCCAGGAATGAAAAAGGACATAGCTGTGTATGTGTCCAAGTGTTCGATCTGCCAAAAGGTGAAGATTGAACATCAGAAGCCGTCTGGTAAACTTCAACCTCTTGAGATTCCAAAATAGAAATGGGAGAGCATTTCCATGGACTTCATTGTGGGTTTGCCGAAGACTCAGGTTGGCTATGACTCTATATGGGTCATTGTGGACAGATTGACAAAGTCTGCCCATTTTCTTCCAGTGAAGGTGAGCTTCACTACTGAGCAGTTGGCCAAACTGTATGTTCGCAAGATAGTGAGGCTTCACGGGGTGCCCGAGAGTATCATCAGTGATAGGGACCCTGAGTTCACATCTCGGTTCTGTGAGGCGCTGCAGGGAGCTTTTGGTACTCAGTTGAGATTGAGTACAGCCTATCACCCTCAGACTGATGGACAGACTGAGCGGACTATCCAGACCTTGGAGGACATGTTGCGGGCTTGCACGTTGGAGCAGGGCTCGGCATGGGATAAGTACCTTCCATTGGTGGAGTTTTCGTATAACAACAGTTTCCATGTTAGCCTGGGTATGGCACCCTACGAGGCGCTCTACGGTAGAAGGTGTCGTACACCTACCTGCTGGACTGAGGTTGGGGATTGTGAGTTGTTTGGCTTGGACTTTGTCCAAGATACCACCCTTCAGATCCAGATGATTAGGGAAAAGCTGAAGCAGGCGCATAATCGCCAGAAGAGTTACTACGATGTCAAGCATCGACCACTAGAGTTCAGTGAAGGTGAGCACGAGACTTTCACCTGTCACCGGTGTCCTCGGTTTAGCCATTGTTGGTTCCACCATACCCCATGGGGGAATGGTTTATATGCATGATGTGTTTTCATGTATTGATTTTGAAATGCTTTTGAGTTGTTAAGTGCAAGTGCCTTATGATATGCATGTGGTCTTCCACCTAGACAGTAAGCATGTGTATGTAGGAGACATACCATAGGGTGATTGTAAGAACCCGCACCGTTAATTATGGAATTTAATTAATAAATTATGCGAAATTAGGAAATAATTCCATAATTGACCCTAGTAATTATTATGAGACCTTAATAATTATAGTAAGTGATTAAGAATGCTGAAAGTCGCTTTTCGGAAGAAAAGTGCAGATACCGGTTCTGCTAGTCGGTATAAATGCGTACCAAAAAATATCCCAGAAAATTATAATAAGTGCATGATAATTACTAGAATAATATGTAGGACTTGTAAAACGAGTTTCAAGTCAAAATAATGAGAACTGGTGCCAGAAACTGGTACTGGCTATGAAAAGCGCGTACCGGAAAGGTGCTCCGAAAATTATAAGAAATATTATAATTCTTGTAAAATTGAGTAGGTTAAGAATCCAAAGTTTGGGATTAAAATGCTAAGCGTAGCAAATAAAGCTAATACTGTGTGTTAGTGACTTAACCGCCTATAAATAATGCTTGGCACTAAACCCTAGGCTGATTCTTCAGCCACTCTACGTGTAACTTGGAGGCCAGCTGCTGCCACCACTTCCCTTAGCCTCCCATGCTTGCTTTGTGCAAAGTCTTCATCTTTTCTTCTTTGTTTCACCATGTAAACACTTGGTTGAGTGTGTGTGAGCTTTGTGAAGAGGGTGAGTGCTCCATTCTGAGTTGTGGTTGTTGTTAGTGAGGTGTTGAGGGGCTGAGTTGGTGTTCCTTTGGTGAGAGCTCTTGTTCTTGGCTTCTTGAGCTTCAAGAAGCAACCTTTTGGCACAAAGAACCTTGCTTGTGTTGTCATTTTCGTGTGCCTTGAAGGTCATACCTGTAGAGGCAGTATGGTGAGCTCCAAGAGACATTGTTGCTCTGTTTTGAGCTTTGGTAAGTTGTACTAACCTTGATCTTGTGTTTTGATGAGTAAAAGAGGTGTCTTGGTATGTTAATGAGTTAAACAAGTAACCAACTGTCATATGAACATAAATGAACCTTAAGATGCATGTTTAAGCTTCTGGAAGTGTTAAAAATGGAACCTTGGAGGGATATCTTCGCGAAATACAGAAACTGCATTCTGTCGCGAAATATCTGGATATTTGACATGGAATATCCGGATATTGATATGGGGATCTGGATATCCGGATATTGATATTCAGATATTGCCAGAGTGATATCCGGATATTGAATATCCGGATATTTCCTGTGAGATATTCGGATATTGCATATCCGGATATGCCCCCGAGGAATATCCGGATATTCTGGGTTTGCGAGGAACAGTAGCGTACTGTTCATCCAGAATTGATCTATGGGTTTGTGGACCCTAGTTTGAGGAAGTTGAACTTCTGTAATTAATTAATGTAAGTCAGAATCATGTGATTAAGGGCTTATGGCTTGGTGAGAAGCCTTAAGACGTAAAACGTAATGGAAAGGCGTTGTCTTAATATTGTATGCTTGCGGTGCATGTTATTGATATATTATTGGTCCATAACAGATTGTGAATCTGCTGTGTTTGGACTTTGAGTTGTGGACTCTTGGCTTTGGGTGTTAGCTTGCAAGGTAAGCTTTCGTGTCCTCGGTTTACCCATGTTGTGGTTCCACCATGTCCCATGGGGGTATGGTTATATGCATGCTGTGTTACATGCTTTGAATATTTGAAATGCTGTTGAGCTTTATGTGTAATGGCTTTTAATATGCATGTGTTGTTTCATCTTGACGGTAAGCCTGAGTATGTGGCGTCATATGATATGGTGATCCGGGGTGAATGCAAGTAGTATCTTGCACTAATTGTGGGTAATAGACGTATACTTATTCCTGCATTTCTCTGGCCAGTAGAATAGAATTGACACACATGACATGATTATCTGCTGCATTGCACTGTTTTAGAAATGATATTGATGAACTGCTTTTAAACTTATATTGCACATGTAAGTGAGCTTGGGGTGGAAGATCCTTGAGGACCCCTTGTCTTACTGAGATTTCTTGTTTAGAGATCTCACCCCACGTTTGGGGAATGCTTATTTTCAGGTTCAGGTAGTATGGTGACTGATGCCTCTGGCGGCAGGAGGCCAGAGCTTAGCTGATTATGATCTTACTGCTTATTTTCTAGCATGACTGGACTGGATGCTGTTTATGTTTTCTGCTCTTTATGTTTTGAGTTGAGACTGATGTTGGGCTTTGTTGCCTTATTTGGGTGAGCATGGGAGTTGTCCATGCCACTATGTTGTTAGTACTTTTGAGTTGAGTTGTATAAACTGTTAGTTGGTCCGGTCTACGAGTTGTAGTTCCATGACTAGAGCCATACATTGCGTTATTTTAAATCATGAGGTATTTCAGTTAGCTGTTTTATTGCAATTGCATACAAGCGATGTTTTATTAATTGATTAATAAGCAAGTTGGTAATGTTAATGACTTCATAATTGAAAAGAAAAAGATATTCCGCATTTTTAATTAAGCGCAGCTTAATACGATAACATGATAACATTACCGGATATATACGGGGTGTTACAGTGATTCTGTGGGTGGGTGCAAGTGGTGTCTTGCACTAATGTTGGTAATAGACGTATGTAAATCCTGCATTTCTCTGGCCAATAGAATAGTTGACACACATGACATGATTATTCTGCTGCATTGCACTAATTGTTAGAACTTATATTATATTATTGCTTTTGAACTTATATTGCACATGTAAGTGCGCTTGGGGTAGAGAAATCCTTGAGGACCCCTTATCTTACTGAGATTTATGTTTAAAGATCTCACCCCACGTTTGGGGCACATTTTCAGGTTCAGGTAACTCGGGGGTTGAGACCTCGGGCGGCAAGAGGCCGGAGCTGATGTGATATGGTTGCTGTTATACTGTTATGCTTGTATGCTGACATGCTTTATGTTATTATTATGATTTTGTTGTTGAGACTCTGTTGGGCTTGTTGCCTTATTTGGTGAGCATGGGGGTTGTCCATGCCACATTGATTGATATAACATCTTGTAAATGTAAATATGAATTTATATGTTATAATGTGGGTAAAAAAGGGAAGGATTAGTGAAAATCCGAAAATTAAGGCCAAACTGTGTGAAAAGGACAAAATGGTAAATTACCAAACATGTAAACCGGGGCATGAAAAATGGAGTAGGAGATCTCAAATGATAAAAATAATGCCGGAAATGGATTCAGGACGAAAAATCGAGTGAATAGGCAAGTTTTGAAATTTTTGATGAATAGTACTTTTTCCGGTATAAAAATACTATGGTATATTGTACCGATAAACGTGAAATTTTATCTATATTTTCAGGAAACAAAAATATGACCTGAACGAGAAAAATACATAGGTTACAAATTTTTGGTTGAAATTAGTGATTGATTAAAGTTAAATCGCGTGTGGGACCCACCTAAGGAACTAAATCACTTAAGTGACTCATGACCCATGTTTTTCCCTCATTTTCTCTTTCTTCCATCTCTTCTCTCCCCGTGCGCGTGTTCTTCCATGGAAGGGGCTCCAAGCTTTGGATTTTGGGGATCCTTTCTCTAGCCACCAAACCACAAAACACCCAACATCAAAGTTGTTCCTCTACCCCTTGTAATCATCTTTCATCCTAAGAAATCTTCCAAAGAGTGAGTGTGTGAAGAGATCCTCCTCGGTGAAGGGGTGGCGGTTTTGAGAAGTTTGGGGGCCATTGGTGGTGCTTTGGCTTGAATGGACCCTTGATCACCAAGCTTTGGAGCCTTAGGAAGCTATTGGTTGTAAGTATTCCTAGTTTCATGGAGTTTTGTGGAAATCACAATTTGGGTTTGTGTTTAATGAGGTATTGATGAATGTGATGTTTAGGAACCTTTAATGATGTTACTCCTTTGTAAATTGTTGCTTGTAATGATGAATAATGATGATTGAACCACTAAAATTTATGGTGATATATAATTTTATAACTTAGTGAAATTTGGTGGAAATTGATGAAATGGTGGGTTGGGATCATGAATGTATTGGTTGAAAATTATTGATTGTTGGTTGGTATGAATAAATGGTAGGATTATATGAAGTGCATAATTGTTAGAATGCATGAAAAACCTTGGGAGTACCATCTAGTGAGAAATTCGAACCATGTAATGGTTGGAAGGAATTATGGAGGTGAAAAATGTGTACAATTGATGGTTGGTATTTTGATGCATAGGATGTGGGATTGGTGAGTTAGTTTGATGACTAAATGAGATAGTGCCATTAGGCCTAGGCGATTCTAATTGGGTTTGATGTGTGTGAAATGAATTGATTGCATTGGAATTGTGTTAATGGTCATTTGTTGATCATATAGGTTGCCTCTCACGGACGCTATAGAAGCGGATTAAGCTTGGAGCTTACGTTGTGGAGCATTGGCTTCAGAGTTGAGGTAAACCTTTGGAACTAGGGTTTAGTCTTTTGTGTGCTCCACCACACCTAGTGGAAGGTTGTGGTTGGATTTTGTGTCTTTGAACATGTGTGAATATGTATGTTCATGCATTATTGCTTGGTTGTGTGACGTGCTTGGAGCATGTTGTGTGTGAATTGTTTGATCTCTGGCCAGTAGATGTGTGTTGGTTTGGACTTCCGCTGGAGATATCCTTTGGGGATTCCGGTCGGGTTGTTGCCGTGGGGCCGACTCTGGGAGCGGTACCAGGATGATCCAAACGTGGGACTTCCGCTGGAAAAGGCTCATGAGGAGTTCCAGTTGGGATTTTTTCCATGGGGTCGTCTCAACCATGGGAGAGGCACCAGGAAGATTCCGGGAGTTATATGATGGGGTCCTTGAACGGAATGCTGATGTGGATGTTCTTGGATTTGTCCCCAGTTGTTTGTGATATTGTATGCCATGCATTTCATACTATGTTATTTGTTGCACATTGAGTGAGCCATGGGGTGGAGTGATCCTCTAGTACCCTTGGTTTACTGAGATTATTTGTATATCTCACCCCGCGTTTGGGGCTATCATTTCAGGTTAGGTTGAGCCTGGAGGATTGGAGCATGAGGTGCATATGGGAGGCATAGCATGTTAGAGGATTCTGTCGGATACACCTAGTGTAGGGTTTAATGCTTTGGTTTTAGATCATGAACTTGCGCATGTTGAAATGCCATGCCTTTGTATATTCATGACTATATGTAGTCTTTCAAAATGATGTATAATTAGGCCTTAGTTTACTTGTATATCATGTGTGAGCATGGAAATTGTCCATAGCCACCTATAATGTATTGGAAGCATGTAATGTAATGTAAAGGGCTTTAGGCCTAGTTTTTGAATTGATTATAAGTATGTTTGACAAAAGCATGCAATGGAACCTTGGTGATTGAAACATAATAAGTATCATATATGTAAAGGAAATTGTGATGGGTTGTAAGTGCCCCAAGGCTTGCTGGTCCTTGTGTGTGCCACCCATTTGATATATATATGTCTTGATGTCTTAGGTTGCCTTGGCAAAATTGGGGGATTTTGTAAAAACAAAGGAGGTTCTGCCAAAATTTCTATAATATACCTAGATTGTTGCTAGCATTTCACCCCTTAGATAATAGAATTGAACCCCTTGGCCTTCATGAAAGTTGTCGGCCTTTCTGTTAGCTTTCCAATGAGACCGAGATTGTGTAAATCGGAGTTGTATAACTCAAGTTATGGGCAGGATACCATAGGAGGGTCAGATTACCTGTTTTGGGGTGCCCAACCCCTGTGCTTGGTGATGTTGGCGCCGTTGCCTCTGTTTGCTGGCGCTATCAGCGTGGAATTGGCGCTGTTAGCGCGGGATCCTGCTGTTTCAGCACCATTTTCCTTAAAATGACTTGGGCTACGGTACTCGAAATTGAGCGCGGTTTGAACCCACACATAGCTAATGAAAAGATCTATAACATACTAAGAAATGAGAAGCATTTGATAGGTTTTAAATTGTTGGAGTAAATAAAATGGTTAAGACATCTTGTGTTAAAAGTGGATAGAACGAGTTTTAAGCTTTGTTGGTTTATGGGAACCACTTAGCAACCTTTAAAAAAAATGTATGGTATCAATGGTTACGCATAAAGTGTTGGGTTATGATCACAGTTATTTTAATGGTGTAAACGATGTTAAAAAGGAAAAAGTTTTCCCGTAAATTCAAATAACTACTGTGATTGTAACTGCGCTTAATATCATATTCAATGTTAACAATACCGGTGTACAACGGGCTGTTACAATTGACTATGTCTTATTTTAGATTTGAGTTGTATTAATGTATCAGGATTATGGTCTGGACTACGTGTTGTAGCTCCGTGATTTAGATACTCACAGTTATTTATATATTGAGGTATTCCAGTTAGTTGTTTTATTGCAATTTACATACATGCAATATTTTTAAAAAGGATTAAGTAATCAACTTGGTAAATGATAATGACGTCATAATTGAAAAGAAAAAGTTATTCCGTATTTTAATTAAGCGTGGCTTAATACGATGACATGATAACAAACCGGGTATACATGGGGTGTTACATTTTATGGTATCAGAGCACTTTCTAGGAAAAGCCTGTATGTATTGCAATAACTTAGGATGTTTTGCCGTGTGTCTGTAACATCCCATGAATTTAAAAAGTTATATAAAATTCAATAAGGAATATGGAAGCATGTTGGAATTCGAATTATAATTATATATATATTTAGGTTGGAATTAATTGGACTTAGGGAAATTATTTTTTTTGCATGCTATTGGGGATTAGTATGTATATTTTTTGAATTCGAATATTAGTTATAAGTATGTGATTAATTTTACTTCAAGGAATAAACCCCTTAGTTAATAATTAGAGGGTACATAAAATAATAAGGCATGGGTTAGTTCATAAGATAAGAGAGCCCATGGACATGAATTTTTGGACTCATTTCTCTCCATGGCTGACGGCCTAAGAGCCCTAAGTGGGACTTATGTTCAGCCATCATCACTTAGTAACCCTCACACCTTATCTTAGAAAAATTACAAGGCTGTCCACTATTGGCCTAGAAGCTCCACATGGCAAGCTCATCCACCCTTGCAATCCCTTGTTATGCGCATAGGTTGGTAGGAAATTCTGATTGCTTGTAATCTTATACAACCTCAAGTCAGCCTTGTTAAGCATATATCCAATAAAGGGAAGGTAGTCAGCCTGCATGTAATCCTATTGGTTGGAAATCACACCTCTCCTTATCCTCTCTTCCCCATTGTGCGCATAGTGGGAGTAGGGCAAAGTAAAAATTCTGGTCCATTGCTAAAACACCATCAGTCCCACCTTGGTTCTTTCTTTTTATACGAACACCTAACAAAGTACCCACTCCAAAATATATTGTTCCTCAATTAAGTCAGAACCAAAAAAACTCTACTTCACACCCCTTGTTCCCTTCCAAAAACTGTGACACATCAAAGGAAAGAACACAAAGAAAACCTTCTCTCATCTTCCACCTCCTTCTAGCCGCGAGCTCCATGAGCAAGGAGCCAAATACTTAAGCATCTTCTCCTTTGTTTTCCTTGTTCAGCCGAAGGTCCATCATAAGGAGGTGAGCCATTCCCTCTTCTCCTTGTTCATCTCCACACACTAATCGATTCTCACTGGGTTTTTCTTTTTGCATGCACAAGGTTCTGCCTTGATTAAGCCCCTACCTCCATTACATGCTGCTGAGTTTGAGTTCTTGAACATTGGAGGGTGAAAGCTTGCTATTTGTTCGAGTTTGGGGTCTTGGTGTGGAGACAAGAAAATGTAAGTAAACCTCAACCTTCCCTTGTGCTTCTTGCTATTCGACTTTTAAGCATGATGAAAGATAGATCTTTGTTAAATTTTGCTCCTTGCTTCTGCCTCTTTTGAACTGATTGGGTCTTGTACTTACAAGCACACAAAATCATTTTTGGGAGCTGGAATATAGTCTCTTTTGTTGGACATTCTGTTTTGTTGAAATGGGAGGAGGTAGCTAATGTTGCATGTGTAAAAATTTAATTGGACAACTTGTGTAGAGACTGCCCTTAGAGCACCCTTAGGCTTAGTGTAGCTGAATATGTGAATAAAATATCATGAGCCTCTTTTTAGCGTTGAAAACCAAATGGGTATGCTTGGGAAAGCTTGGATTTTTTCGTTGTTTATAAGTGGATAAAATTATGTGAAGTCAGAATTTGTTAGTGAAAGAACCATGCAAACCGATTGTGAACCAAGGGCCTAGGGGAATAAAAAACGTCATGTAACGTATAGGGAAATTGTAACGTATAACCGAGTGTGGATTGAATTTGGTGCTGTTTGATTAATATTTGGCCACGCAAGGTAAGTGTTTGGTGGTGAAGCCTATTGGGACTATTAGCTAGTGCATGCAATTTTGAATTGTTGCGCACATGTGCCTTTGGATTTGTATTATCTTAAATATTATTTATAATCTGCCCTTGGACTTGACATAATGAATTTCTGTTTTGGAAATATTTGTTGTTCGAAATATTGGTGTTGAAAATCCATGAGAAACATGGTACTCTGATTCTGATTATGTAATGCTCATATACATCATAAATCCATTTGTTTTTTTGTGCGTGCAAAATATATCATGGCATACACGCATTATTTTCATGCTGTTTGTGAACTATGAATATTTATGAAAAGAAACATTTGTCTGAGCATGCATTATGTAGGCATCCCTCAGGTACCAGGGAAAAGGAACCGTGGCTCAGTTCGCATAGGTCGCAGTTGGAATTCCTCTCTGATGGGCCAAATGGAATCTCCACTGTGTTAGTTAGTTAGTATGTGCACTGCAGTGCTATGAACGTACATTATTCTGGCGTTATATACGCATTATGACTACATCTTAGTATCTGTCAAAATTTAATTGTTGATGCGACTGTTTTGGAATTCTGTATCTAGACTAATACTGTTGCATTACTGGTTTTGCTATCGCACTACTGGGATTATTTCTCACCCCTTTTGGGGCTCAATTTTTATAAAATTGTTGGAGGACGAAAAAGCATTTGATGACGTAATTGTTTTGGAAATATTCCATTGACTGCTGCTGTTTTGGAAATTCTGCTGTCTGTCTGCTATTTTTGTTGGATGTTGGCTGACTATTTTAATTGACGTAATATTTGGAGAGGCGAATTACTGTTGGAAACATGTTTTAATTCGCTGTATTTTGGATTTTAACTTTTAGCCGGAAACTTATGTAATTCTGATGTTTAATTTGTCAAAACACTTTCTGTCTGTTTTAAATGCTGATTTTGGAAACGGAATTAGCGAGCTCTTTGCGAGTTCTGTTTCTGGGGCTACAGACCTCTGATTTACATATAATTTATATGCACGTAAATCCCCAGACGTCTAGTTTCCTTGTGTCAAAGAAATTTTTTTTAAGCTGGTGAATTTGATTTTATATGATTTTTGTAAGACAGGAAGGTTTTCAGAAAAATGATCATTACAACAAGCAATGTGTTTTACCAAATTTCTCACTGTTTTCATCCGCAAACCAATTTCTGTACAGATTTTAGTTGGGATTTAAAAATGTAAATTTTCAGAACTTAATTCGTTAACGTTACAACTCTAATCCGCTTAGCAGACATCTCCCTTGGATGCATACAGGGGAGGGTGTCACACTAAATGGTATCAGAGCAGTTTTGGTTCATGGTGTCTGTATGATTATTGAACTGTTTGTTGTTTGCTGAATTGTCTGCTGATTGTAGTTGACTGTTAAAATTGTTGCTGGCTGCTGCGTGATAAAATGTTGAATTGTTTGAGATATAGTAATTGTTATAACTAGAACCTATGAAGCACCGACACTTCAAAGACCCTGACGTGTCGTGTCCGACACTTCCCGACACTCTGACACTCCCCGACACTCCAGCACGCATTATAGAAATTCAAAAAAGGTTTAGAGGTTGCGTTGCGGTGAGTTTTTAGTTCCAACTATTAGATTCGTTGGATTACGATTACCATTTTATTGAATTTAATATAAATATTTGGGATATCTTATGTTTCTTTGCAAAATTTATGAATATTATAAGTTTAGATTCATTTTTTTTCTAAATTATTGAATATTAGATATAATATACACTACATAAATTAAAATTATTATTTAATATCAAGACGTGTCCTAACGTGTCGAAATCTAACATTTTTTAGAATTAACGTGTCGGAGTGTCGTATCGTGTCATGTCCCGTGTCAGTATCGGTGCTACATAGACTAGAATGTTAGAATTATACAGTGATAGGGACAGGTGCATTGTTAACTTATCTGATTAGAACTCGAGTACCTACTTGGAATTGCTGTCATGTATTTCTTGCAGTGAGTCTGATCAGCTCATATCGTGGTATTGTGAGTGCAGAAACATTGCAGGTACACGGGGTTCTACTCAGTGAAGACCTAGTAATGCAGCTGACGACCTTATCACTACTGTTGGGGGGTTGGCCACTTTTTTCCAGAATATGAGTCGAGTGGAGAGAATATAGGCATCAGAATCTGAACCAACCCCAGATGCATGACAATGTTGAGGAAATTGCAGGCGGAGGTTGAAAGACTTCCGAAATTTTCAGCCACCCACATTTGAAGGTGGGGATAATCCAGAGACTGCAGCAAGATGGTTGCAGATGATTGAACATATATTTGAACATATGGGATGTCATGAAGCTCAGAAGGTTGACTATGCCTCGTATCAGCTGATTGATGAAGCTTTGACTTGGTGGACCAGTGCGAGGGCTTTCCTGCGAGCACAACATGTTGATCTGACTTGGGCAGTGTTCAGACGGGTTTTTCTTGACAAGTATTTCCCTAAGGCTATGAGGAGGAAGAAACACACTGAGTTACTGTCACTACGGCAGGATAATATGACTGTCAATGAATATATTGCTAAGTTTGGGCAGCTGATGGAATATGCCAATTTTGATCGGAACATCTATGATGAAGAGTGGCAGGTGGAAAAATATGAAAGTGGACTGCACCCAAAGATCCGCAAGCTTATGTTGACTACAGCAAATCGTACTCTGCCTGAATTGATTAATCAGAGTCGGCAAGCGGAAGAAATTTTAAATGAAGTTAGGAATCTGTCTAAACAACCAGTGCTATCACAGGGAGGAAGTAAAGTTGGTCGATTCTTCAGAAAGATTACTGGAATGAATAGAGGCAAGGGTTCGCAGTTGCAACCTCGGACTGGAATCTTCAAGAAGAATAATGCTCCTGGACAATCATCAGCTGGACGACAGGGTCCCAATACTTGGGCTACTTGTGGAAAGAATCATGCTGGTATTTGCTGACGCGGGAACAATTTGTGCTACAGGTGTGGACAGTCGGGACACTTCATTTTTGATTGCCCACAGAATGCTAATCAGCCTCCTACTCAAGCTCGAGTATTCACCCTTGATGCAAATGAAGCTCAAAAGTATCCAAATCTGATCCGAGGTAATGTAATTCTGAATGGTTATCCTCTTTCTGTTATTTTTGATTCTGGAGCATCAGGTTCTTTTATTGCGGGGCACACTGCAATGAGACTAGGTCTCACCCCGGCTCTGTTACCTTATGAGTTGCAAATCAGTACTCCTACTGGAGGATCTTGTACTGCATCAGAAATTTGCAGGGGATGTATTCTGCAATTTGAAGGAAGCACTTATACAGTGAATTTAGTGGTTCTATCGGTATTCAGTATTGAGGTGATTATCGGTATGGACTGGTTGGCGAAGAACGAAATAACTTTGGATTGTCAAGCAGGAAATGTCATTGTTGTAACACCCCATATATATCCGGTAATGTTATCATATCATCGTATTAAGCTGCGCTTAATTAAAATTGCGGAATATCTTTTTCTTTTCAATTATGACGTCATTATACTTAGCCAAGTTGAATACTTAATTCTTGTTCAAAACATTGCCTGTATGTAATTGCAAAGACAACTAACTGAAATACCTCATAACATATAGTAACAGTGAGTATCTAAAATCATGGATCTACAACCTGTAGTCCGGACAATATCCTGATACATTATTACAACTCCAATCCAAACTATGACATAGTCAAGTCAACACGGCATGGACAATCCCCTTGCTCACCAAATAACAACAGCGTCTCAACAAGAAAATCCATAATACTAAATGAAGCTAAAAGCATAATAGCAACAGGCATATCCAGCAATCAACATGTCAGCATATAATCAGCCATATCTAACTCAGCTCTGGCCTCCTGTCGCCTGAGGTCTCAACCCCAGCCTTACCTGAACCTGAAATAGTGCCCCAAACGTGGGGTGAGATCTCTAAACAGAAATCTCAGTAAGACAAGGGGTCCTCAAGGATCTTCCACCCCAAGCTCACTTACATCTGCAATAGAAGTTCAAAAGTAGTTTAACAGTGTAATTTCCAAAATAGTGCAATGCAGCAGATAATCATGTTATGTAGGTTATAAGTATTATACTGATCAGAGAAGTGCAGGAATACGTCTATTATCCACACAGTACCAGCCCATGCTGTACCTACCCCCAAGGGACCTCCCCATGGCTTCCCTTAAGGCAAACACCACATAAATATCATACAGCAATTGCACTTAACAACTCCATAGCATTTCAATAAAGCAGTACATGAAAACACATCATGCATATAACCATCCCCCCAAGGGACATGGTGGAACCAACAATGGCTAAATCGAGGACACGAAAGCTTACCTTGCAAGCTAGCTATCCAAGTCAAGAGTCCGCACAAACTCAAAGTCCAAACACAGCAGAATCACAATCTATTTTAGACCAACAATTATATCAATATTCATATTCTAATATTTACAATGTTAAACTAGACATCTTGAGGTTTCCAACGATATCCTTTATGACTCAGTCAGAGTTGTATAACTCCGGTTATGTTTTACGCAAGGTGACTGCTGCAAACCAAATTTCTAGTAACCAAAACGAGAATTAAAATTGACACTGCGATCAAACCACGTATTCAATGTCTACTAAACTTTACAGAGTTGTATCCCTATGTGTTAGCTTCACATAGGTCCAAACCTCACTCAATTTGAAGCTCTGTAGCTCGACATATCGCAATATTACAAAACTAGGTCGTTGCTGTCACATTTGGACAAAACTGGTTTCAGGTCATTTTCACATGTGGTAATCGATTACCAAGGCATGGTAATCGATTACTGAACATGGTAATCGATTACCACCATCAACGTAATCGATTACTGCACATGGTAATCGATTCCCAACCAAAAGTAATCGATTACCGCGCGGGCAGAACAGTTTTCTGCACAAATTTTCTGCATAAACCGAAGTGAAAATGGCTCCCAATGATCCAAGGTTCGGTTTTGACCCAAAACAGAAGTTCATTAACACTTATTAGTCTCATATTAACAACCCTAAGCTTGAATGATTAAAGTTATCTCATTTCATAACATAAACAAGCTATTTTCATGAAAAATTAAAGGAAAGTTCAAGGTATACCAATGGGGTCCAAACTCAGCAACAAAGAAGGCTCTTGGAGCTGTCCAACAAGGTTCAAAGATTCTGACTTTGCAAGAGCACGAAAAGACACCACAAGGTTGAACCTTTCTCTTCAAAGATCACACTTTGAAGCACCAAGTGCCATGACAATGGCTCCACTAACCCAAACAACAAAGTCAACCACTACAACACCTCAACTCAGAAGCTCACTCAAGAAAATGGAGTACCCAACACCCTCACAAGATCAACTCTCACTCAACAATGTGTTTAGGTGAAGATTTCATGAAGAAAGTGGCCTCAAAGCTCAAGAAATGGAGAAGGGAGCCAAGGAAGGAGTGTTTTCTGGTCAGCCTCCAAGTAACTCACGCAGCAGCCAAGAAATGAGGCCTAGGGTTGTGTGCCACTTAGCTATATATAGGTCTACTTAAGTTAAAACACACAGTATTATCGTAAATAGCTACGCTTATCATTTTAATCTCAAACTTCATATTCTGAACCTAGCCATTTTTCTAGGATTTGTCATATTTTTGTATTAATTTTTTGCAACACTTTTTCGGTACGCGTTTTAACACTGACAGTATTAGTTCCGACAACAAAACTCATTATTTTGACTTCAAACTTGTTTTACAAGTCCTATATATTATTCTAGGAATATTCATGCACTTATTATACTTTTCTGGGATACTTTATCGGTACACATTTATACCGACTAGCATAACCGGTATCTGCACTTTTCGTCAGAAAAACGACTTTCAACATTATTACTCACTTACTATAATTATTAGAACCTCATAATAATTATTATGGTCAATTATGGAATTATTTCCTAATTTCACATAATTAATTAATTAACAGTGCGAGTTCTTACATTCACCCCACCTATTTAGGATTTTGCCCTCAAAATTAGAAAACATACCTGTCTCGAAGCTCGGGATACTGCCGGAGAAGCTCGTCCTCTCGCTCCCAGAATTACCCTTTGGGGATTTTTCCCGTTCATCATACTTTGACCATCGAAATTGTCTCGCTCCTCAGCTTCTTCCCGCCACGTTCGAGAAACTTGAGTGGTCCGACGGGAATTTTCAAGTTCTCCCGAACCTCCACAACATTTGGTTGTACAACGTTCGGAGGATCCGCTACAAACTTGCAAAGTTGAGACACGTAAAACACGTCGAGGGTGTTGGTCAAGTTCAGAGACAAGGCAAACCGGTAGGCAACAGGTCCTACTCTACCACGTAACTGGTATGGCCCAATGAATCGAAGGCTCAGTCATCTTTCCTATGATCATCTGAAACGGCTGGGGTAAATTGGACAAGGTCCAAGACAAACAACTCTTTGTCTCCAACCTCAGACCAACAGGTAGGAGTTCTACACCTCCTACCAACAGCGCCTCGTAGGGTTCCATGCGCAGGCTAGCCAGGAACAACAGAATCGAGACCAGCCTGAGTCAAAGGCCAACCCACCACGAAGTTCATGGAAATACTTTCCCACTTCCACTGCGGTACTTCAAGAAGTTGAAGCTTACCCACGGCTTCTGGTGTTCAATCTTCACCTTCAGGCATCATAACAAATGGACACATAACAACAATGTCCTTCCTCATTCCAAGACACCGTCCTGGTTCTTCTCTATAAGCCCGTTCTCGACTCTCATAGTCTCAATCTTGAGAAGCGCATCCTCAATCAAGGAAGTCACCTTCAAATCTCGAAATTTCATATTGACAACAAAATGCCAAACGATTTCCTGGGACTACCAGTCACTCCCTCAATAGAGGTGACCTGACCTGACAAACTCAATCTACACAACACTCGAGGGAGTTGGGTCCTATTCCATGACTCTAACCTCAGTCAGAATTACCATATATAAACAATATCCTCAAAATAAATTCATATTCATTTCACAGTACGAAATCATAATCATGTTCATTTCACAGTACTAAATCATAATCATGTTAGTTAACATACTCGTTTTCATAGTAGCGTACCTTAGTTCATGTACACCTGCAAAAAATTTTCAATTTCTATAACATAATAACCAAAAACCATATGTATCGATATACCTCAATCTCCACGGTATCTGCAAAATCGAGAGTCAGTCAAAGGTGAAATAACATTGATATATTAGCACAGTTCATCGTACTAATTTCATGCTTAACACTATCCATGGTGTTAACATGCCAACTACTCCTTACGCATATCAATAATCAACATAAAATCCCAGAGTCATGGAGACCACTCAACTCACAACGAATTGTACATGCACTGTCTTGCATATACAAGATCACCTGTGGCCTTGCCACAACTTCCAAGTGTTCCTACACTCAGTTTCTCTGAAGAGAATTTCACATCCTCAAATAGAGCAACATCACGCTTAAGTAATGGCGTAAGGCATCTTGCCTTAGGAACAAATGACCGGTGCTTCCCATGGAGGCACGCTCGGTTGGATGAAGTCTTTCGTCGAAATACTCTCAGAATGCTACTTCAACTCAGCCAGCTCTGGTGGCGACATCCGGTATGGAGGTAATGCAATAGGCCCCAAACAAGGAAACAATTCAATGGAGAATGCTATCTCCCGCTATGGCTAACACTCAGGAATCTCCTCAGGAAAACCTCGAGGAATTCTTTCACCACAGGAATGCCAATGAGATCCTCCTGTGTCCCACTCACCAAACCTCCCAATCATGACATAACCAATGTCCCTGCTCACCAGGCTCTCCTAGCCCGCAGCAATGAAAAAGGCGAGGAACTGGCAGTGGAGACACACGGAGACATCACCACTCTCTAGGCACAACAATCCGTCAAATAATCAATCACCACACAACTATTGGACAATCCATCCACGCCAAGGATGATTTCCAAATTAGCCATCGGCAATCCCAATCAGATTTACCAAGTAATCATGGCCATCCCACTGGAACACGACATCTCGATGTACAGTGGTAGTATCACACTTTTCTCCGGTGGCGGTAATCACCCGCAACAGTGGATAAGGCACAAACATGGGCAACTCACGCCCCACAACAATCGGGGTTGCAATAATGAATGCGTAGCCCCGAAATCAAACAAAGCATCCAAAAACAACACCACCAATGGTGACCGTACCTCTGACAAGGTTCGGAGCTCGGTCTGACTGCTGCCGATCTAATGTGTAAACTCGCCCCATGGCAGGTGGCACATCTGGTACCGCTGTAGGTGGAAGGGGAACCATCTGAAGTGGAACTGCCTGAACTGCTGCAGCTCTCGCCGTTGACGACAAACACTCTCTAGCATAGTGGTCTTCCTTGCCACACTGGAAACATATGGTCTGGCCGGTAGCACACGGCCCCAGATGAACCCTCCCACATCCCGTGCATCTGGGAGTAGGAAGTCTCGCTGCACTCCCCTGTGTCGACGTCCCCTTGAACTGACTAGGCACCTGCCTAGCAGCCAAATGCTTACCTTTGCCTTTTCCAGCAAACTTCCTATCTTTCCAGGAAGTGGAACTATCAGCTCCTTTCGTCTCAGCAATCTTAGCCCTCTTGGCCTTACTCGAGTTGCAGAAGTCCTCGATGTCCCGACACTGCTGCACCAGTGTCCCGAAGTCTCTAGAAGCAGAACCAGCAAGGTACCCAGCAATATCCTCACTAAGTCCCCTGCGGAACTTAGCAGCCAAGAATGTCGGAGTAGGCCTTGCCATCCGGAAGTGTGCACACTTCACCAGCTTATTGAACTTGGCCAAGTACTCATCAATAGACAAGGAGCCCTGAACCAACCTGTCGAACTCCCCATGCTTCCTCTCCTGTGCATCATAAGGGAAATACTGACCCAGAAAGCAATCCTCGAAGAATGGCCACGTCATCACATGGCCCTGCATCTCGTAGACATGAGAAATGTTCGTCCATCACTCATGAGCATCGCCCTCCAGCAAATAGGTAGCGAACAATAGCTTCTGCGGATTAGTACACTGCATGACTCGAAAGATCTTATCCAACGCCTGCAGCCATCTTGCTACAGCAATAGGGTCATAAGACCCATCAAAGAAAGGTGGCTTATGCTTTCTGAAAGCGTTCAGCCTACGGTCAATCACGTCACGGTCCTCAGCAGGCTCTAAATAGGGTTCCAACACCCCAGTGACATGACCAGGACTACCAATGTGACTCAGGTTCTCAACCTGAACACTAGGTGGAGGCGGCGGCGGCGGTGGCGGTGGAGGTGGTGGCAGAGGATACTGGTCAACAGCAGGACCAGCCCTCGTCTCCTCCAACATAACCCTCATCAAGGTCATGTTCGCCAGCCGATTTGCCTCAAGAGCATCCTCCGTGACCTTCTGGTTCGCCTCTCCTGCGGCGTCCATCATTGCCACGTTGACCAATCTAGTGGCCTCCTGCATCTTAGCCAATGCAGTCAGGATCAGGTTGGGTTGACCCTCAACAGTCTCACGGGTTCTTCTGGGTATTACCATGACTTTGCACAAGTTACACACATTATGAGTTGATCAGGCCCACGCAATGTGATCACATTTGCATCATCATAATAACACTCAACGGAGCAACCACACAGGACAGACATAACCAAGCATCTTAAGTTATGCAATACATACAGGCTTTTCCCTAAAACCTTTGCTCTGATACCATAAAATGTAACACCCCGTATATATCCGGTAATGTTATCATATCATCGTATTAAGCTGCGCTTAATTAAAATTGCAGAATATCTTTTTCTTTTCAATTATGATGTCATTATACTTAGCCAAGTTGAAAACTTAATTCATTTTCAAAACATTGCTTGTATGTAATTGCAAAGACAACTAACTGAAATACCTCATAATATATAATAACAGTGAGTATCTAAAATCACGGATCTACAACCTGTAGTCCAGACAATATCCTGATACATTTTTACAACTCCAATCCAAACTATGACATAGTCAAGTCAACGTGGCATGGACAATCCTCATGCTCACCAAATAACAACAATGTCTCAACAAGATAATCCATAATACTAAATGAAGCTAAAAGCATAATAGCAACAGGCATATCCAACAATCAACATGTCAGCATGTAATTAGCCATATCTAACTCAGCTCTGGCCTCCTGCCGCCTGAGGTCTCAACCCCAGCCTTACTTGAACCTGAAATGGTGCCCCAAACGTGGGGTGAGATCTCTAAACAGAAATCTCAGTAAGACAAGGGGTCCTCAATGATCTTCCACCCAAGCTCACTTACATGTGCAATATAAGTTCAAAGGTAGTTTAACAGTATAATTTCCAAAATAGTACAATGCAGCAGATAATCATGTTATGTAGGTTATAACTATTCTACTGATCAGAGAAGTGCAGGAATACGTCTATTACCAACACATTACCAGCCCACGCTGTATCAGCCCATGCTGTACCTACCCCCAAGGGACCACCCCATGGCATCCCTTAAGGCAAACACCACATAAATATCATACATCAATTGCACTTAATAGCTCCATAGCATTTCAATAAAGTAGTACATGAAAACACATCATGCATATTACCATCCCCCTAAGGGAAATGGTGGAACCAACAATGGCTAAACCGAGGATACGAAAGCTTACCTTGCAAGCTAGCTATCCAAGTCAAGAGTCCGCACAAACTCAAAGTCCAAACACAGCAGAATCACAATCTGTTTTAGACCAACAAGTATTTCAATATTCATATTCTAATATTTACAATGTTAAACTAGACATCTTGAGGTTTCCAACGATATCCTTTATGACTCAGTCGGAGTTGTATAACTCCGGTTATGTTTTACGCAAGGTGACTGCTGCAAACGGAATTTCCAGTAACAAAAACAAGACTTAAAATTGACACTGCGATCAAACCACATATTTAATGGCTACTAAACTTTACAGAGTTGTAGCCCTATGTGTTAGCTTCACATAGATCCAAACCTCACTCAATTTGAAGCTCTGTAGCTCGAGATATCGTAATATTACTAAACTAGGTTGTTGCTGTCACATTTGCAAAAAACTGGTTTCAGGTCATTTTCACAGGTGGTAATCGATTACCAAGGCATGGTAATCGATTGCTGAACATGGTAATCGATTACCACCATCAACGTAATCGATTACTGCACATGGTAATCGATTACCAACCAAAAGTAATCGATTACCGCGCGGGCAGAACAGTTTTCTACAGAATTTTTCTGCATAAACCGAAGTGAAAATGGCTCCCAATGATCCAAGGTTCGGTTTTGACCCAAAACAGAAGTTCATTAACACTTATTAGTCTCATATTAATAACCCTAAGCTTGAATAATTAAAGTTATCTCATTTCATAACATAAACAAGCTATTTTCATGAAAAATTAAAGGAAAGTTCAAGGTATACCAATGGGGTCCAAACTCAGCAACAAAGAAGGCTCTTGGAGCTGTCTAACAAGGTTCAAAGATTCTGACTTTGCAAGAGCACGAAAATACACCACAAGGATGAACCTTTCTCTTCAAAGATCACACTTTGAAGCACCAAGTGCCATGACAATGGCTCCACTAACCCAAACAACAAAGTCAGCCCCTACAACACCTCAACTCAGAAGCTCACTCAAGAAAATGGAGTACCCAACACCCTCACAAGACCAACTCTCACTCAACAATGTGTTTAGGTGAAGATTTCATGAAGTGGCCTCAAAGCTCAAGAAATGGAGAAGGGAGCCAAGGAAGGAGTGTTTTCTGGTCAGCCTCCAAGTAACTCACGCAGCAGCCAAGAAATGAGGCCTAGGGTTGTGTGCCACTTAGCTATATATAGGCCCACTTAAGTTAAAACACACAGTATTATCGTAAATAGCCACGCTTATCATTTTAATCTCAAACTTCATATTCTGAACCTAGCCATTTTTCTAGGATTTTTCATATTTTTATATTAATTTTTTGCAACACTTTTTCGGCACGCGTTTTACCACTGACAGTATTAGTTCCGACATCAAAACTCATTATTTTGACTTCAAACTTATTTTACAAGTCCTATATATTATTCTAAGAATATTCATGCACTTATTATACTTTTCTGGGACACTTTATCGGTACCCATTTATAACGACTAGCATAACCGGTATCTGCACTTTTCGTCAGAAAAACGACTTTCAACATTATTACTCACTTACAATAATTATTAGAGCCTCATAATAATTATTAGGGTCAATTATGGAATTATTTCCTAATTTCACATAATTAATTAATTAACTTCCTTAATTAACGGTGCGAGTTCTTACATTCACCCCACCTTTTTAGGATTTTGCCCTCAAAATTAGAAAACGTATCTGTCTCGAAGCTCGGGATACTGCCGGAGAAGCTCGTCCTCTCGCTCCCAGAATTACCCTTTAGGGATTTTTCCCGTTCATCGTACTTTGACCATCGAAATGGTCTCGCTCCTCAGCTTCTTGTTGCCACGTTTGAGAAACTTGAGTGGTCCGACAGGAGTTTTCAAGTTCTCCCGAACCTCCACAACATCTGGTTGTACAACGTGCGAAGGATCCGCTACAAACTTGCGAAGTTGAGACACGTAAAACACGTTGTGGGTGTTGGTCAAGTTCAGAGACAAGGCAAACTGGTAGGCAACAAGTCCTACTCTACCACGTAACTGGTATGGCCCAATGAATCGCAGGCTCAGTTTCCTCACCCCGAGTTCCCAAACAACACCGGTGACGGTGAAAGTTTCACAAAAATGTGCTCACCCTCACTGAACTCTAGTGGACGATGCTTAACATCAACGTAGTTCTCTTGGCGACTCTGCTCCTGCTTCATCTTTCCTCCGATCATCTGAAACGGCTGGGGTAAATTGGACAAGGTCCAAGACAAACAACTCTTTGTCTCAGACCTCAGACCAACAGGTAGGAGTTCTACACCTCCTACCAACAGCGCCTCGTAGGGTTCCATGCGCAGGCTAGCCAGGAACAACAGAATCGAGACCAGCCTGAGTCTAAGGTCAACCCACCACGAAGTTCATGGAAATACTTTCCCACTTCCACTGCGGTACTTCAAGAGGTTGAAGATTACTCACGGCTTCTGGTGTTCATTCTTCACCTTCAGGCATCACAACAGGACACATAACAACAATGTCCTTCCTCATTCCAAGACACCATCCTGGTTCTTCTCCATAAGCCTGTTCTCGACTCTCATTGTCTCAATCTCGAGAAGTGCATCCTCAATCAAGGAAGTCACCTTCAAATCTCAAAATTTCATATTGACAACAAAATGCCAAACGATTTCCTGGGACTACCAGTCACTCCCTCAATAGAGGTGACCTGACCCGACAAACTCAATCTACACAACACTCGAGGGAGTTGGGTCCTATTCCATGACTCTAACCTCAGCCAGAATTACCATATATAAACAATATCCTCAAAATAAATTCATATTCATTTCACAGTACGCATGTTCATTTCACAGTACTAAATCATAATCATGTTAGTTAACATACTCGTTTTCACAGTAGCGTACCTTAGTTCACGTACACCTGCAATTTTTTTTCAATTTCGATAACATAATAACCAAAAACCATATGTATCGATATACCTCAATCTCCACGGTATCCGCAAAATCGAGAGTCAGTCAAAGGTGAAATAACATTGATATATTAGCACAGTTCATCATACTAATTTCATGCTTAACACTATCCATGGTGTTACCATGCCAACTACTCCTTACGCATATCAATAATCAACATAAAATCCCAGAGTCATGGAGACCACTCAACTCACAACGAATTGTACATGCACTGTCTTGCATATACAAGATCACCCGTGGCCTTGCCACAACTTCCAAGTGTTCCCACACTCAGTTTCTCTGAAGAGAATTTCACATCCTCAAACAGATCACCATCACGCTTAAGTAATGGCGTAAGGCATCTTGCCTTAAGAACAAATGACCGGTGCTTCCCATGGAGGCACGCTCGGTCGGATGAAGTCTTTCGTCGAAAGACTCTTAGAATGCTACTTCAACTCAGCCAGCTCTGCTGGCGACATCCGGTATGGAGCTAATGCAATAGGCCCCACACCAGCAACAATTCAATGGAGAACGCTATCTCTCACTGTTGCGAACACTCAGGAATCTCCTCAGGAACACCTCGAGGAATTCCTTCACCACAGGAATGCCAGTGAGATCCACCTGTGTCCCACTCACCAAACCTCCCAATCATGACATAACCAATGTCCCTGCTCACCAGGCTCTCCTAGCCCGCAGCAATGAAATAGGCGAGGAACTGGCAGTGGAGTCACACGGAGACATCACCACTCGCTAGGCACAATAATCCGTCAAATAATCAATCACCACACAACTATTGGACAATCCATCCACGCCAATGATGATTTCCAAATTAGCCATCGGCAATCCCAATCAGATTTACCAAGTAATCACGACCATCCCACTGGAACACGACATCTCGATGTACAGTGGTAGTATCACACTTTTCTCCGGCGCAACGGTGGAGAAGGCACAAACATGGGCAACTAACGCCCCACAACAATCGGGGTTGCAATAAAGAATGCGTAGCCCCGGAATCAAACAAAGCATCCAAAAACAACACCACCAATGGTGACCGTACCACTGACAAGGTTCGGAGCTCGGTCCGACTGCTGCCGATATAATGTGTAAACTCGACCCATGGTAGGTGGCACATCTGGTGCCGCTGTAGGTGGAAGCGGAACCATCTGAAGTGGAACTTCCTGAACTGCTGCAGCTCTCGCCGTCGACGACGGACACTCTCTAGCATAGTGGCCTTCCTTGCCACACTGGAAACACATGGTGTGGCCGGTAGCACACGGCCCCAGAAGAACCCTCCCACATCTCGTGCATCTGGCAGTAGAAAGTCTCGCTGCACTCCCCTGTGTCGCGGGCAGAACAGTTTTCTGCAGAATTTTTTTGCATAAACCGAAGTGACAATGGCTCCCAATGATCCAAGGTTCGGTTTTGACCCAAAACAGAAGTTCATTAACACTTATTAGTCTCTTATAACAACCCTAAGCTTGAATGATTAAAGTTATCTCATTTCATAACATAAACAAGTTATTTTCATAAAAAATTAAAGGAAAGTTCAAGGTATACCAATGGGGTCCAAACTCAGCAACGAAGAAGGCTCTTGGAGCTCTCCAACAAGGTTCAAAGGTTATGCCTTTGCAAGTGCACGAAAATACACCATAAGGTTGAACCTTTCTCTTCAAAGATCACACTTTGAAGCACCAAGTGCCATGACAATGGCTCCACCAACCCAAACAACAAATTCAGCCCCTACAACACCTCAACTCAGAAGCTCACTCAAGAAAATGGAGTACCCAACACCCTCACAAGACCAACTCTCACGCAACAAGGTGTTTAGGTGAAGATTTCATGAAGAAAGTGGCCTCAAAGCTCAAGAAATGGAGAAGGGAGCCAAGGAAGGAGTGTTTTCTGGTCAGCCTCCAAGTAACTCACGCAGCAGCCAAGAAATGAGGCCTAGGGTTGTGTGCCACTTAGCTATATATAGGTCCACTTAAGTTAAAACACACAGTATTATTGTAAATAGCTACGCTTATCATTTTAATCTCAAACTTCATATTCTGAACCTAGCCATTTTTCTAGGATTTTTCATATTTTTATATTAATTTTTTGCAACACTTTTTCGGCACGCGTTTTACCACTGACAGTATTAGTTCCGACATCAAAACTCATTATTTTGACTTCAAACTTATTTTACTAGTCCTATATATTATTCTAGGAATATCCATGCACTTATTATAATTTTCTGGGATACTTTATCGGTACGCAGTTATACCGACTAGCATAACCGGTATCTGCACTTTTCGTCAGAAAAGCGACTTTCAACATTATTACTCACTTACTATAATTATTAGAGCCTCATAATAATTATTAGGGCCAATTATGGAATTATTTCCTAATTTCACATAATTAATTAATTAACTTCCTTAATTAACAATGCGGGTTCTTACAATTGTTCCTTCGATAGATGGTAATTTTCAGTGTTTTGCTACTATTTCTTTATTACAAGTTAGAATAGAACTCTTTCGGGGAGCTGAAGGGTATCTGTTGTTGATTGAGTCTGAGAGTACGGTTGATACTCAACTTCAAAATATTTCGGTTGTTAATGAATTCGAGGAGGTGTTCCCCGACGAAATTCCTCGATTACCTCCTCATCGGGAGATAGAATTTCCCATTGAACTTCTTCCTGGAGTTGGACGTATTTCCATTGGTCCTTATCGTATGGCATCGTTGGAACTTCGGGAACTGAAGAAACAAATAGAAGAGCTTTTGTCAAAAGAATTTATCAGACCCAGTACTTCTCCGTGGGGTGCTCCAGCCATTCTTATTAAGAAGAAGGATGGTAGTCTGCGTCTGTGTGTGGATTACCGTCAACTGAACAAGGTGACAGTGAAGAATAAATATCCGCTTCCTAGGATTGATGATTTGATGGACCAGTTGAGAGGTGCCAGGGTGTTTTCCAAAATAGACCTGCGATCGGGATATCATCAAATCCGGGTCAAACCGGAGGACATTCCGAAAACAGCTTTTAGGACTCGATATGGTCACTATGAATATCAGGTGATTCCGTTCGGACTTACTAATGCTCCAGCGGTATTCATGGATTATATGAACCGTATCTTCCGCCCATTCTTGGATCAGTTTGTTATTGTATTTATCGATGACATTCTGATTTATTCTACCAATGAAGAACTGCATGCGGAACATTTGAGGATAGTTTTACAAATCCTTAAGGAGAAACAGTTGTATGCCAAGTGGTCGAAGTGTGAGTTTTGGTTAAGTGAAGTCCAATTCTTGGGCCACATAATTTCAGCAGAAGGTACTGCTGTGGATCCCAGCAAAGTGGAAGCAGTAATGAATTGGGACGACCCAAGACCGTCACTAAAGTGCAGAGTTTCTTGGGGCTTGCAGGTTATTACCGTAGATTCATCCAGAATTTCTCGCAACTCGTTCAGCCTCTCACCCATCTCACTAGTAGGGGAATGCCTTTTGAGTGGACCGACGCTTGTGAAGAATGTTTCTTGGAGCTAAAAGGTAGATTGACAAGTGCTCCGGTGCTTACTATTCCAGACCCAACTAGGAAGTTTGAAGTGTACTGTGATGCGTCTTTGAAGGAACTTGGTTATGTATTGATGCAAGATTGTATGGTCGTAGCTTATGCCTCAAGACAATTAAAGCCTCACGAGGAAAATTATCCCACTCATGACCTGGAATTGGCAGCTATAGTGTTCGCACTAAAAATCTGGAGACATTATCTGTAGGGCTCACAATTTGAAGTTTTCAGCGATCACAAGAGTCTGAAGTACTTGTTTGATCAAAATGAGCTAAACATGAGGCAACGATGGTGGATGGAATTCTTGAAAGATTATGAGTTTGAACTTAGATATTACCCAGGCAAGAAAAATGTTGTAGCTGACGCTTTGAGTCGGAAGACTCTCCACACTGCAACCCTAATGATGCAAGAACTAAAACTACTTGAAGGCGTGGAATAAGGTTGGGCAGTATCAAAGTAGAAAATGAGTTACTCCGTAGAATAAAGAGGGCCCAAAGAGATGATGAGGAACTAGTCCATAAGTTGGCTGGTTTCCAAGATGTGATTTGGGATGAAAATAAAATGTTGAGATTTCAAGGTCGATTGGTAGTGCCGAATGACGAACTGAAGCAGGAAGTTTTGCAAGAGGCCCATAAGGGTAATTATATCGTTCATCCTGGATCCACTAAAATGTATCATCACTTGAAGACCTCATTTTGGTGGCCGGGTATGAAACGGGATATTGCAGAATATGTAGCTCGATGTCTAACATGTCAGAAAGTGAAGTATGAACATCAGAAACCTTCGGGACTTCTTCAACCTCTAGAAATTCTCGAATGGAAATGGGATAGTATTGGCATGGATTTTGTAGGTGGACTTCCTCGGACGCGAGAAGGATTTGACGCCATATGGGTAATTGTTGATTGGTTGACAAAATCAGCTCATTTCCCGAGTGTCCGAACAACGTACAATACAGAAAAGCTTGTACGGATTTATATTCGTGAGATTGTGAAGTTTCATGGAGTTCCCACCAGTATTGTTAGTGACCGTGATCCCAAGTTCACCTCTAAGTTTTGGGAGTCTTTTCAACAAGCTCTCGGAACCCATTTGAGGTTGAGCACTGCTTATCATCCGCAAACCGATGGTCAGACTGAACGCACTATTCAAGTTCTGGAGGATATGTTGCGAGCCTGTATTTTAGATCAAGGAGGCAGTTGGGACAAGTACCTTCCTTTGGTGGAGTTTGCCTACAATAACAGTTATCATTCCAGCATCAGAATGGCACCGTATGAAGCTTTGTACGGGAGGAAATGTAGATCTCCTTTATGTTGGGTTGAAGTTGGTGAGCGAAGTATTTTGGGGCCCGACATGATTCAAGAAACTTCAAAGCAGGTACAGAGGATCAAAGAATATATGTAGAGGGCCCAGGCGAGACAGAAGAGTTACTATGACAATCGTCATAAACCCCTATCTTTTGAAGTGGGAGACCACGTGTTTCTAAGAATTATGCCCACATCTGGACTCGGCAGGAGAATGGGAACTAAGAAGTTAAGTCTGCGGTACTTGGGATCTTACCTTATCTTGGACAGGATTGGAGAATCAGCTTATCGTTTGGCATTACCGCCTAATTTTTCGGGAATTCATAACGTCTTTCATGTGTCACAGTTGAGAAGATATCTATCTGATCCATCCCATGTACTACAGCCAGAAGAAGTGGGGTTAGAGAAAAATCTGACGTATCCTGTTCAACCATTCCAAATTCTCGAGAGGTCAGTTAAACAACTCTGTTCCAAGGAGATACCGCTGGTGAAGGTGCTGTGGAACAATAAATCTGCGTACGAAGCAACCTGGGAGCGTGAAGACGACATTTGGAACCGATAACCGGAACTCTTTAATTAAGTACGTAAGTTTCATTTTGCGGAAAAAATTCTATTTTGGTGGGGATAGTGTAACATCCCATGAATTTAGAAAGTTATATAAAATTCAATAAGGAATATGGAAGCATGTTGGAATTCGAAGTATAATTATATATATATTTAGGGAAATTATTTTTTTTGCATGCTATTAGGGATTAGTATGTATATTTTCCAAATTCGAATATTAGTTATAAGTATGTGATTAATTTTACTTCAAGGAATAAACCCCTTAGTTAATAATTAGAGGGTACATAAAATAATAAGGAATGGGTTAGTTCATAAGATAGGAGAGCCCTTGGACATGAATTTTTGGACTCATTTCTCTCCATGGCTGATGGCCCAAGAGCCCTAAGTGGGACTTATGTTCAGCCATCATCACTTAGTAACCCTCACACCTTATCTTAGAAAAATTACAAGGCTGTCCACTATTGGCCTAGAAGCTCCACATGGCAAGCTCATCCACCCTTGTAATCCCTTGTTATGCGCATAGGTTGGTAGGAAATTCTGATTGCTTGTAATCTTATAAAACCTCAAGTCAGCCTTGTTAAGCATATATGCAATAAAGGGAAGGTAGTCAGCCTGCATGTAATCCTATTGGTTGGAAATCACACCTCTCCTTATCCTCTCTTCCCCATTGTGCGCATAGTGGGAGTAGGGCAAAGTAAAAATTCTGGTCCATTGCTAAAACACCATCAGTCCCACCTTGGTTCTTTCTTTTTATACGAACACCTAACAAAGTACCCACTCCAAAATATATTGTTCCTCAATTAAGCCAGAACCAAAAAAAACTCTACTTCACACCCCTCGTTCCCTTCCAAAAACTGTGACACATCAAAGGAAAGAACACAAAGAAAACCTTCTCTTATCTTCCACCTCCTTCTAGTCGCGAGCTCCATGAGCAGGGAACCAAATACTTAAGCATCTTCTCCTTTGTTTTCCTTGTTCAGCCGAAGGTCCATCATAAGGAGGTGAGCCATTCCCTCTTCTCCTTGTTCATCTCCACACACAAATCGGTTCTCATTGGGTTTTTCTTTTTGCATGCACAAGGTTCTGCCTTGATTAAGCCCCTACCTCCATTGCATGATGCTGAGTTTGAATTCTTGAACATTGGAGGGTGAAAGCTTGTTATTTGTTCGAGTTTGGGGTCTTGGTGTGGAGACAAGAAAACGTAAGTAAACCTCAACCTTCCCTTGTGCTTTTTGCTGTTCGACTTTTAGGCATGATGAAAGATAGATCTTTGTTAAATTTTTCTCCTTGCTTCTGCCTCTTTTTGAACCGATTGGGTCTTGTACTTACAAGCACACATAATCATTTTTGGGAGCTAGAATATAGTCTCCTTTGTTGGGCATTCTGTTTTGTTGAAATGGGAGGAGGTAGCTAATGTTGCATGTGTAAAAATTTAATTGGACAGCTTGTGTAGAGACTGCCCTTAGCGCACCCTTAGGCTTAGTGTAGCTGAATATGTGAATAAAATATCATGAGCCTCTTTTTAGCGTTGAAAACCGAATGGGTATGCTTGGGAAAGCTTGGATTTTTTCGCTGTTTATAAGTGGATAAAATTATGTGAATTCAGAATTTGTTAGTGAAAGAACCATGCAAACCGATTGTGAACCAAGGGCCTAGGGGAATAAAAAACGTTATGTAACGTATAGGGAAATTGTGGCATGTAATACTGACTTGTTATATTTTTGCTTAGGTGCGCATAACCCCTAGAATGTGGACTGAATTTGGTGTTGTTTGATTAATATTTGGGCACACAAGGTAAGTGTTTGGTGGTGAAGCCTACTGTGACTATTAGCTAGTGCATGCAATTTTGAATTGTTGCTCACATGTGCCTTTGGATTTGTATTCTGTTAAATATTATTTATAATCTGCCCTTGGACTTGACATATTGAATTTCTGTTTTGGAAATATTTGTTGTTCGAAATATTGGTGTTGAAAATCCATGAGAAACATGGTACTCAGATTCTGATTCTGTCATGCTCATATACATCATAAATCCATTTGTTTTTTTGTGCGTGCGAAACATATCATGGCATACACGCATTATTGTCATGCTATTTGTGAACTATGAATATTTATGAAAAGAAACATTTGTCTTAGCATGTATCATGTAGGCATCCCTCAGGTACCAGGGAAAAGGAAGCTCAGTTCGCATAGGCCGCAGTTGAAATTCTCCTCTGATGGGCCAAATGGAATCTCCACTGTGTTAGTTAGTTAGTACGTGCACTATAGTGCTATGAACGTACATTATTCTGGCGTTATATACGCATTATGACTACATCTTAGTATCTGTCAGAATTTAATTGTTGATGCGACTGTTTCGGAATTCTGTATCTAGACTAATACTGTGTTGCATTACTGGTTTTGCTATCACACTACTGAGATTTTTTCTCACCCCTTTTGGGGCTCAATTTTTATAAAATTGCAGGAGGTCGAAAAAGCATTTGATGACGTAATTGTTTTGGAAATATTCTATTGACTGCTGCTGTTTTGGAAATTCTACTGTCTGTCTGCTATTTCTGTTGGATGTTGGCTGACTATTTTAATTGATGTAATATTTGGAAAGGCGGATTACTGTTGGAAACATGTTTTAATTTGCTGTATTTTGGATTTTTACTTTTATCCGGAAACTTATGTAATTCTGATGTTTAACTTGTCAAAACATTTTCTGCCTGTTTTAAATGCTGATTTTGGAAATGGATTTAGCGAGCTCTTTGCGAGTTCTGTTTCTGGGGCTACAGACCTCCGATTTACATATAATTTATATGCACGTAAAGCCTCAGACGTCTAGTTTCCTTGTGTCAAAGAAATTTTTTTTAACTGGTGAATTCGATTTATATGATTTTTGTAAGACATGAAGGTTTTCAGAAAATGACCATTACAGCAAGCAATGTGTTTTACCAAATTTCTCACTGTTCTCATGTGCAAACCAATTTCTGTACAGATTTTAGTTGGGATTTAAAAATGTAAATTTTCAGAACTTAATTCGTTAACATTACAACTCTAATCCGTTTAGCAGACATCTCCCTTGGATGCATACAACAGGGGAGGGTGTCACAGTGTCTGTCTTGTGTGTTTTCTCTGTTGAGTTTTGCTATGATGATGCACGTGTTACATATAGTTCTAAATTTTTACACAAGGTAGTTGACATCTCAAGATTTACAATGGTGTATGGCACGTCCCTATTGGACTTTTGTGGAGGGGAGATATGCTCTCCCAAAGTTCACTCAAAATCTGCCATTTTATAGAAATTTTGTTAGAGTCTACTTTGTTTTTCCAACATATCCCACTTTTAAAAGTGTGTTTTCTATCCTCCAATGGTACCTAATAAACATGGGTGGCACTCAAGGACCAACAATGCCTTGGTTCTCTTACAACCCTTCACAATTTACATCAAATAGCTTACTTTACAACTAATCAATTACATTATCAAATCTTAAACCATTTCAATCATATTAATTCCTTTGCATGCATTCTTTTGACCTAAAACATAAATCATATCCTAGAATAGGCCTATTGCCCTTTCATCATATAACATACTTCAATATTACACAAGGTCTCAATATTACAATTACAATGCTTCTCTACAACAATTACAATAATCCTTCACAATAAATCATGAGAATGATGACTAAACTTAGACAAAAAAGGTGACATGAACAAATAGGACAAAATGAATAATCCCAGCTCACATACATTGTTCATGTCCTAAGTCTAGCCTAGGCCCAATGGCCACAAAATGCAAAATAAACTCAAGCTACCATGCTCATCCTACGGGCCTCTTGCCTGCCGCTCCGGTACCACTGCCACTACCTGAAATAAAGTCCCCAAAACGGGGTGAGATATACGGATATATCTCAGTAACCTAGAGGTTCTGGAGATTACTCCGCTCAATGGCTCACTCAGATGCATATCAATAATATACTACAACATTCAAAACAGGATAAAGCAATAGATTTAATGAAGCAGGGAAGCATATGGACTAAAATACGATGAAGCTGGAATGGTCGATGCTAATATCACGCAACATCCGGCCTATTGGCCTCGGCATATAGCCTACGGGTTCCAATCCAAGGAAGTGTTCCCAGAACATCAACCAAGGCACCCTCAATCCATATACACCCGAGACTTTCCTAATGTGCTCCTCAACGGATGACACACCATCACCCCAGGTCAACTGGAACTCCCTCATGGAGACCTATCCAGTGGAAGTCCGTAACGCCCGAATGCAACAGTCTACTAGCCAAAGACACAGTACATCCTATGTACCACTAAACATACAATAATGCATGAACATGTTATACTATATTACCAACATACACCTCTAACCACTACCCTCAAGGGGCATGGTGGAGCACACACGAGGATTAAACCCCAGTACTAAGGAATTACCTGATTAATCTTCTTCACTTGGTAGCTTCAAATCACAGTACCACCGAGCTTGGTTCACAAGAAATGTCTACACATAGGCCATTTCCATTGTAATTACAATCAACCAAGACATATACATGCTTATCAAATATTAATGCGTATATTCAAGATGACTTACCACAATCCCTTTGGTCAAGGACCAAAGGCAACCCACCAAGCTTAAAGCTCTGAATTTTCGTCCGTAGGAGACAACCTACAATGATCACACAAGGATCATCAATACAATATGCAATTAGACAAGGTTACAAGCACCAAAAACATTCCCCCCACAATGCATAGGTTCGGCCAATATGGCCAAAATTACCAAATCATTTTCTAAATTTTATTTCAAGGTTCTTATGCCTTCACAAGCTTATCACAACACTAATTCAAGTCCTTAATTCACTTTAATATCAACCTAGCACCATCCTTCCTAATTTTTCTCTAAATGGCCGAATCATACTCACACACATCACCAATATTTCTCCTTCCAATTCCACTTCACCACACCAACATACAACTCATTGAAACACCATTCACAACCACACAACATCAATTATATAATTTTTACATCATCAAACCACACATGCCTTCAATAAGCCGAAATGCTCAAGCCCACCAACCTAGGGGTATTCAACCCAATTTAACACTTCCACACATCATACAATCCTATTATTAACTCATACAAACAACCCATAACTCAATTACACAATTTCATAATCATGCCAATTCACAAAGTGTTGAATTCCCACATCAAAATTTGCTTAAGTTAACAATCCAATCCTCAATAATTTTTATAGTTTCTGTCACTCTAAAACATCATTCTAAGCCACTTTCATCTAATACACAATTTCAATTTGAGCTCTCTAACTACATCAATCAAGCAAAATAGCTCTAGGGTTCATGAATTTGGATCCATCAATTCAACCAATCAAAGATGTGGAAACTTACCCACAAGCTTGGCCTAAGACTATTCCAAGTGATACCCAATCAAAATCTTGAACAAACAACTCAAGAACTCCACAAACTCATCAATGGCCGCGGACTAGAGGGGGTTTTTTCTCCCAAATGAGTGATTTTCAAGGGAAACCAATAGGTGAGATGTGTTTGGATGGTGATTTACTACAACGTTGGTGACAAATTTTGTTGGATTTGAGTGAGATTTGAGTGAGTTAGGAGAGATTGAAGTTTTGAACACAAGTTGTCCTATAATTCAAATCTCCCGCCTATTCCACTAAATGTCCATAATTTCCTAAATATTTTAGAAACTCTAATTTTTAACATTAACCATTGTCCTTTAATTTCCATTGATCAGATGAATTCGGAGTTTTCCGATCGTTCGGAGAAATCACAGGTTTAAGCTGTTATGCGCGTTGTGGGCACGCTTCCCCAAACACTCTAATTTCCATCAATTTTCACCAAAAATCATGTTTCCTAGTCCTATGCACCATTAATAACTTATATTTGAACTTAGAGCTCAAAATTCATTCAGCACGCTTTACGGTGCAACTATACAGCAGTATTTTTACCCGATAAAAACACTATTCACCAAATTTCTAGAAACTTGTCTAACCACTCAATTTTTCGTTCTGAATCCATTTCCAGGGTTAGTTTTACCATTTGAGGCCTCCTACTCAATTTTACTTTCTTAGGGTAAGTGTTTGACAATTTACCATTTTACCCTTCCTTTGTATTTTAACCCTAATTTCAGTATTTATACTAATCCTACCCTTTAATCCACATTTAATATATAAATATATGTTTAAGAAATACGAGGCGTTATACCACACATGTGATACTTTGACTAAACTTCTGTAAGGTTTCTTAGGCATCAAGCCCCAAGGATTTCTACTTCGTCCAAGGAAAGTAATCATATACATACATACATCTACTGGCCAGAGATACTATCATACATATCATAATATCTCAAAATAGTATCAAAAATCTTAAAATGCACTTTATCATGCCGTGATACTACAATGCACCTATATTAATCAACCACTACCCCAATGGGGCATGATGGAACACACAAGGGAATTAACCCCAAGGTCCAAAAGTTTACCTATTGTAGACTTCCTGACAGTTGCTCTTTTCTACTGCAAGAGCTGAGATCATAATCAACAACACAAAGGTAACCTATGGCATAAAGTGAAATTGTGATCACAACATCATTCAACATATAAATCACTAAGTATTTGGCTAGAACACATCTTAAATTACCATTCTCATGTCACAAATCTCCTACTTGAGTGAATGTAGATTCCAATAGGTGAGAATCGCTCACAATGTCATTGGGATCAACTCTACTACATGAATATTACACAAACAATCATCATCAACCTCCATAAATATCAATTTTCGCACCACTGTTCATATAAAACCTAAGATTCTTAAAAATTCATGAAACCTAGTTTTGAGTGGTGGGAACTTACCATGAATCACCTTAGGAAACTAGAAGGAGTAAATCTCAAGCTCCATTGCACTCAAAACCACCCAAAACATCAAAAATCTCGAAATTTTTGAAATGATTGAGGTGGAATATCTCTTTCCCTAATGACCCCTAATCAAAAATGAGCTATGGGTTTTGAAGAGAATGAGGTTTTAATCACTTTTACCTTTGGAACCACTTGATTTGGTTGACTCTATCTGAAGTTACAATTTTTTGAAGCTTTGCTCTCTTTCACTCATGGAGGTCGACCAAGAAGGAGGAAGGAGAAGGTGAAATGTGATGTCTTGGTGTCTATTTCTTTCTTTTCTTAAGTCACTTAAGTGGCTAGTGGACTTTGGTCATACCACTAAACATGCTAATTTTCTATTTTACCTTTCCTTCTTACTCAATCTAGCCAAATGACTTAGGATTTCTAAATATGTGTTCTAACATCATAAACATCATATAATTGACTTTTTCATACATTATTTATCAATTTTGGGTATTCTTACCTAATTTGTATTTTTACCACAAAACTCATTGTAATTGCACTTTTGTATGAAAAGTGATTTACTGATGTGGGTTATTATAGTGGTCTTCGGGTTTCACGAAGGAGAAGTCGATGGGTGTGATTAATTTTGTGAGGAAAATGATCTTACTTAGGTGACTTTAGTCCCAATTAACTTGGTCAACATTTTACTCATAGTTATTTACTCTCTTAACTGTACTTTCTTACTCATTTCTAGCCAAAACTTGATATTTCTAGGCAAAACTATTTTTTCTCATAATTTTCATAAATTAGCCTCACTAATTTATTTACAAGTTTTAGGTAAATTTTGCATATTTGCATTTTACCCCGAAACTCACCGTAATTGTGCATTTATCTGAAAAGTGACTTAATTCTCATAATTAGATTTCTAATCTAATTACTATTATATGATAAATTATGAAAAAAATTCTAATTTTCCGTTTTACAGGTTTGTGTTAGTATGATGATAAAGCCATGAAATCCCAATTTTAGAAACAGTAGAGTCTGTTTCTTTTGACTATTCTCCAATGGAAGGACTTGTGGATTTTATTGTGCCATTAATTGATGTTTCAAGGGTATGAGACCCTAGGGGAGTTAGATAACCTCTCTTACTATGATTTAGGGTCTTAACATGTATACCAATCACTTAAGGGTTTATAAAGCTTTAATCTATCGAAAAATGAATTGAATAAGTGTATGTGTAGTTTAGTTTGATTATGTTTAGTTTAGTTGAACACTATGTTTAAGAAAGGAAAAAAAATTAACTCACTTTTGTATATGGATGATTGGCTAAGTTACAAGTGACAAAGAAAAGAATTCTTTTAATGATTCTTAATTATTTATACTACCCTTAATACCATTTACACGATGTGTTACAATCTTCTTTCTGGTTTGGGCCATGTGATATGGAAGATAAGTTCTTAAAATCTATCCATTAAGTAACTTTTTAAATTTCTTTGATCACGCTTTTATAATTGAACCAATGGGAGATTGGGCTAATCCCCTTCGGCTCATCCTTTGACGTGATTCTCTGTTTTTTTTTTTTTTTTCAAATAGAATAATAAGTGGTCTATTAAATACCGTTTAAACCACACTTAATTATTAGATGTACAAGAAATTCCCCTAAATGACTTTAATTGCAATTCCTTTACTCATTCAAGAATTGACAACTTTCTTCACTACTACCCGATGCAGGATAAACTAAAAGACATCATAGTAGCATTAATGCAATCATCAACTCTTTCAAATTTGTAGCAGAAGTTTAAATTCAGGCCAAGAAACCTCGAAGAGTATATGGTCTACAAAAGGGTGGAGGTCTACTTAGACCAAAGCCCATAAACGCATATATAAGAAAACTGTAATGCAACAATCATGCGAAATGGAAATGAATACGGTCACCCAACAATAGCTCTAGTCCAGAGAAACATGTACCATTTACTAGCATGATTCATAAAAGGAAACAAACTCAACCGCATCAAACAAACATACTGGATATATAAGTTTCCACTAATTTTAATTCTTCATGTGGGACAAGAAATATATCTCTCGGTGCAATAACAGCATAGATCCGTTATAGCTTTTCCCATAGTTAAAAACCAGCCCATCCAGCAGGTTGGGAAGTTGACTTGCTCTCAAAGGCATTTGCCTCACCAAAACCCTGAGAGTTACTCCCTTCATTAAGTCTTGGCATCTGTGGGCTGCTAGCACGTCCAGCACTGTTGTTATCTGCCCCAAAACCCCATGTATCAAAATCAGTAACTAGTTGAGAAGGGTGCTTGTTCTGCAGACCATTTCTTGTCCTGACAGATTTGGAAGTACTGTCTGCTGAAAGGGACTTTTGTGGTTCCGGTTCCTCCGGAAAAGCCTGCCATGAGTTTGGTTCTGAACTAGTAGTTTTCCATTCAGTTTTATCCTGCTGAAGTTCCCAAGCAGTCCCGCCAATCTTCTCCCTCTGCAGTTATAATGCAACACATATAATCATGTGTGACAAACACAAGCTAAACAACATCAGCAAGGAGAGGTTCAGCATATTTATTTTGTAATTGAGAAGAAAATTACAAAATATTTATTACCACAGATGCAGATGATGTTACTCCAGCAGGAGAGGTTCTCAAACCGTCTCTACTTGGGGATGGAGTCCTTGCTGCAAGTGCTTGCTTGAGATCCTGCAATTCTTGCCTCTGTGATCGGCAGATGGCAGAGAGCTTTTCATACTTTGAAGTTATTTCAGCTTTCTCCAAGTTAGTTTCCTTCAGCTGCTCTCTGAGTTTCTCCACCTCAGCCTCTAATGCTTCTTCCCTTTCAGATTTGTTACCAAGTCCAGAGTTGAGCTTAGTGGTATCGAATTCTGCAACAAAAGTATTAAAAGCCTGGTCTTGAAAGTTAGTTGTATTCTCCATACTAGATATTCTCCCCCCACTTGCATGATCTTTATCCTGAAAAAAATTTATTTCAAAGTCCTTGGAAGATACAGAATCAGGCTTGTGTAATTTTCCATGCACACTGCTCTTTACAGTACGAGTTTGTGCGTTAACCACTTTGTTAGCACTAAAATTTTTGGGCAATTGATCATTGTCTGGACGAATTCTATCATGTTTCAATGACATGTGGAGGCTAGATGGTTCTTCATCATATATAGGTTTGCTCTTTTCTTCAGGGACAACTGAATCCTTTGCATGCAAAGTGGACCAGAAAGCACCAAGCTGCCCACCACTTTCCCCTCCTCTAGAAGCAAGGGATGGCTGTGGTGTAGTTTTTGGTTCTCCAGATGAAGGTGGAGGAGGTGGATTCCTACGTGGCATTGGAGGTGATTTGTTTGTGGACATCGAAGCACCTGCCAAAAATTTAGCTACAAATTAATCAAATCATCTAATTTAGTATTTAGGGATATACAACTCCAACCTTCTATCAAGAGTTTTTTGCTTCTAATTCACTTCAAGGTAACATTTGAATATTCTGAAAACATGAAAAAAAAAAAAAAAGACTTAATATGTTAGTATAAAAAATGTATCACCTTCGTGATTGTTGGAAGAGGGCGATTCAGGTGGCCTGTCAGGTAATGACTTCTGCAAATTAATAGGTAGCTGCTCATTAATACGAAACCAAACCTGCCACCATGGTAGAACATTCAACATCAGTAATTGATTGCTCTAATTCTAGTACCTAACAATGCAATTGATGAATGATCTATGACCAACCTAAATTCATGGAGATGAATGGCCAATCAAGCAAAGCGCTTGCCTGCGTGATATCTGGTCTGTCATCTGGTTTTGCTTGAAGCATGTCTCTGATTAAGTCCGTGACAGATGAAGTGTATTTAGGTAAATCAGGAATGCGGTAGTTTCCATTTAACACTTGGAGCTTTGATTCCCCATCAAATGCACTTTTGAAGTAGCATATGCGAAAAAGGAGACACCCGAGTGCCTAACATATTCATCCAGTAATATGATTCGTCAGTTAGCATAGAAAGACTCAGAAAAAGTTGTCAAAGAGATGAGTTTCAAGCATGAATGCCTTACCCATATGTCCACTTTTTCATTAATGACTTCTCTCAGGAACAGATCCCACATCTAAAATGCATACAGAAATGAACATTTACATCAGACATGACTAATTTTTTTGGGTTCAAAAAATGGCATTCAATGGCGGTAGCCTAGAAAACAGGCAAATCCTAGAGGTTTTGTCCTGGGATTCAGGGGCGGCAGATGTTCAGGTTTATGGCTCGCCACCAGCCCTACCCTTGAAGGAAATTGGGGATATGTTTAACCCCAACAAAGACCCACCTCAACCCTGCCCACCAAGTGGCCAATTCAAGGATTGAACCCAGGCACGTTTATAACTTTGCATAGGCTGGGGCGCTTTAACCACCACCCTTGGTGGTGAACCTAATTTTATTTAGAGAAAATAAATATCAACTTGCCTCGGGGGCCCTGTAGGCAGGGGTTGTGTACTTCCTGATATTGTCTTCCTCAATCCCCATTTCTTCTGGCTTCTCAAAACGTTTGTGATTGGTAGAAGTGCTTCCAAAATCACATAACTTCCATAAACCATCTGAACCTAACAAAATATTCTCAGCTTTCAAGTCTCTGGGAAATGCAAAGAAGAAAAAAAATCATAAGTGATTAAGAAAGCACCTTATAAACTCCTATTTGATTTATCAAGCTTTTGCAATGATGTCACAGAAAAAGAAAATAAAAAAATCATTTGAAATGGTGGTGTTAATAAATGTTTTTATGAAATGAATAAATTTAAATCCTAATAAAAACAGAATATAATCACAGAGAAACCGTGTCTGAAGATGTGAAAACCATTTCATTGTCCGTACTCAAATATGAAGTATAGGGAGGGCCATGGGCAAGTGAAAGCTTGCATAGATGCAAATGCGTGCTGCTAACTATCTAGCACTTACAGTTTATGAATAAAATTAGCAAATAATGATGCTGAAGTAGTCACTTATTGAGATAGACTGAAAACATGAAAATTCCGTATGGAACATTCTTTAGAAAAAATCAAACATGAACATAAAACTACATGCTTTCCAAATGGTTGGCTGCATAAATTTTTTAAAGAATTTAGAAGAATATAAAGTGAGAAATCACAAATTTTGACACTCCTCATATTTAATTAGCTAGTATTGTTACCGGTGAGCAATAGGTGGGGATTGGCAGTGCATGGCAAAAACTGCACTACACACATCCCTGAAGATTAACAGAACCTGTTTCTCATCAAAATAACCAGCTCCTCGGCTCTCAAGCACATTAACCAGAGATTTCTCACAAAATTCCATCACAAGGAATGCCTCTTTTGTCCTACCCATATCAAAGATTGTATGTGCATGAAGTGTTACGACATTGGGATGTCCTACCAGCAACTTCATCACAGATATCTCATTCTTTACCAATCCAAGTGATTCTTCATCATTGCATATTATATGCTTCAGAGCATATTGCTTTGACATATGTACAACATCACGAGCTAAGTAGACACATGAGAACCCTCCTTCAGCAATGGCCTTGTGCACATTTATTTTAAGCTTGCCAACATCTATAGAGCGGCCTTCAAGACCAGTTGGCTCTTTGTGCACGAATGGCTTAAATCTCCACATTTTTCAGGCAAAACAGACTAGGATGCTGCATATGTAAATTAAAATATAAACCATAACTTCCGCATCATAATGAACACATTCTCTAACTAAATAACAACATTGTTTTTGAACACATAACATAAAATCATTCTAAGCATACAATAGAATTTTTATTCTCATGCTGGTAGCAGTATTTGATTCCATCCTCAGCATCAATTGATCTAAAGGAAATACTATTAAATTTCCCAAAAAAATAAAGAAATATAAATAAACTTTATGCAGAAACCGTATCACAACAATGCCAATGCCCTATTTCCAAGCACTGTTTCATATGGTTAAACTAAGTGGTTAATGACGATTGACGAGTTCCCAGCTATAGAGATTAACAAAAATCAACAATTTTCCACTGATCATCATAATACATTCGCAAAAAGGGGAGAATATACTATAGATATCATCGTACCCAAATAAAAATTGCTAAACTTTCAAACGTGAACTTAATAAAGCAGTTAAAAAATCATCATTGACAAATTAAATAACCACTTCAGAAGATCCAAGAAGACCATAACGTCAGATCATCATTAAATTTTCATTCACCACCCACATATCCAAAAGATCCAATAACAACAAAATGGTAATCAACACTTCAAAAAAAGAGCAAAAAAGAAAAAAGAAAAAAAAAAAAAAGGTATTTTAAGAAAACCTAAAAATCTAAAACACAAACAAGAACCTTACCGAGAAAATTTTCGTTTTATTACTCCCAAAGATCCTTCAATCCGAAATTCAGCTCTAATTGAATAATCCACGCCCTCGATCTGCATCGAACTCAAACACCATTACACGCTAAAGATCGCATAACTCAAATCTCCAAAAAGTACATAAATCCTGATTTTAAAAAAAAATCCCCTCCCTTCAGAAATCGACTCTTACACAACTACCCCCAGTTTACATTCATAAAAACAACAAAACTTAACAAAATTAACGATCAAATCTCGCGGTTCTACCTGTTCACACCAGATTGAAGGATCGGGAAGTTCGTTCAAAAGTCGAATCAAATCTAACAGTCCGCCATTAACGCAATAGATTGAGCTTCAGCTTCTGCTTCTTTCTTCTTTTTCTTCAGAATTCGCCAACTGAAAAGAGAGGAACGCGTGGAGGGTATATATATATAGGTGGGTGAATCGCGAAGAGAGGTTAAGTGAGAAGATCTGACCGTTCGAAATGTTAAGATAGTGGCCCTCTAATCACAAGGTGGTGGATGAGGTTATATTGTGTGCATGAGCGCAGAGTATTAAATCCTTGTGCGGGAGTTGGATTGTGCTGTGGGTGGACAGCACTTTCTCCATATCAGAGCGAAGGGATTTTAGTACTTTATACACGGGAGAGTGATTGAAAGGGTTTTTACTCGCTTCATCTTGAGAGAACGTGGTGGGATGTCATTGGCAAAATGCAGTTTTTTTTTTCTTTTTTTTTTTCTTTTTTCCAGAACATAATTGGGTTTATCATCTATCATTTAACATGACCACAAAAATTTTCCTACACACACAACATTTTGTGGGGCCCGCAGCAAAAAAAAAAAAAACTTCGGCACGCAAAACGAATCTCTATAACATAACACAATCACTTTTCCTACAACATAACTCTTATAAAACCCAACATAATTTGAACGAAATGATATTTATGATTTTACAAAACCTACCGGTCATTATTATATTTAAAATCCCAAGATGGGATAGGATATTGTGACACACAAATAATATTATGCACAATGTTACGACCACATCTTAACCGTTGATTTCCGCCAATCAACGGTTATCATTTTTCAAATCAAACTCATTAATTAATTATTAATTCGCAATAAATGATAACTGTTGATTGACGGAAATCAACGGTTAAGATATGGTCATAACATTATTTGTGTGTCACAATATCCTATCTCTTAAAAGATTTTGGTCGTTAAAATTTAAGGGCTATATTCTCGTCGTTTTATTAATCTCATATTAAAGGAGATAAGTTATGTTATCAAAAAAAAAAAAGGAGATAAGTTATCTCATGTCACAGAGACGAATTTGTGTACTTCACTACTTGAAAAATAAAAATAAAAGAAAAAAGTGACACAGTTATCGAAGGGTGTGTAGGAGACAAATTTATCATGTATCATAAGAGTAACTTTTCCCTTGTAATAAAGGAGTTATTTTTTAGGGAAAATATTTTCTTATGTTAAAGGCAATGTTATTAAACCCGGACCGGTGATCGACCCGGTCGGGATACCGGATCAGTGGGTCACCGGTTCAACCAGTGGGTCACCGGTTCAACCAGTGAACCAGATATGTATATAAATTTATATTTTATACGTAATTATATAATATATATTTTAAATAGTGCAAGAGAATCAAGAAACAAATATAGCTTAGTGATAAATACTATAATTTATATCTTCACAACAAGGGTTCGATTCCTACTAGATGCAGTTTTTAAATAATTCTATTAAATGATATGTTATATATATTAAATTGTGCATATTAACCAGCAAACTAACTCAGCCTAGTGGTAAGTTGTTGTTAAGCATCCTCACAAGACTCGAGTTCGAATCCCCACAGTTTCAATATTGAAAATTATGTTTTCCAAAATCGGTTTGAGCAAAAAATCGATTCACCGATTCGACGGTTAATACCGATTGATGGCCTACTGGTCTATTAAAGGCTTTATTTGTAGGCCAAGTCCGGCCTATTTTTAAAAATAAACCAACATGGCCTACAGGCCTTGTAGGCCTACCTACCACTGTAGATACTAAGCAAAAAAAAATTGTAAAATAATTGTATAGAGCAAAGAAAGTTTCATTCATGCATGCACTAATACTTCTCATAAGAAAAAAATAACAAACAAGAAAGAGTCAACATAATACCTCAGCTCTATAATGTATATCATAGAGGAATAGAGTCAAAGAAATCGGGAAAATAAGAAAAGTACAATTATTGGGTGCTGAAATAAAGTCTACAAGAGAATGTCATTCATCTAAAAATTAAGGTTGGTATTGGTACTTTGCCATGTCACATAAAATAAATATTATTTTATTATTTTATTTTTAATAAATTAAATAGGCCAGCCTATAAGGCTTTGGGCCAGACTTGACAAAATTGGCCTACGTCCTATTTGTTAAAAAAGTTTTCTTAAAAGCCTAAGCCTACTCTACTTTTCTGAAAGGTCGAGCCAAGCCAGACTTAATATAGGCTGGGTCGGGCTAGCCTGGCTCATTTACACCCCTAGATACCGGATCAGTAGCATATCTGGTCCATTGCAAGAATCAGACCGGTTGATGGGCCGGTTCCCGGTCCGACCGGCCGGGCCGGGCCGATTTTATCAACACTGGTTAAAGGAGATAATGTCTCTCTCCGACATTAATAAAAATGTGGGTCCTATGAGTTTATTTTATTTTATTTTATTTTTTACAAATAGTGGGGTTACAGATTATCTCTATGACATGAGATAATTTATCTCATTTAACATGAGATTAATAACACTCTATTTTTTATAATAGATATATACTGGTAGGCCCACCACTTAAAAAAATAAAATAAATAAAATGCAACACAATTTTCAAAGAATGTGAAGGAGGAAAAATTACTCTCCTAGAACAAAAGAGTAATTTTTCCCAAAATTGATTTGCACTACGTGATCATCAAATAATTGTGAAGCGTTCTTTAATAACTAATAAAGTTCAAGTAGCAAGAGCTTGTTTTCCATAATTAAATATTTAAGAATGAAAAAAAAGGATATTGGAGAATAACCCCAATATTGATGCCACATCGCTCGACGAATTTGTTGGGAAAGAACAAATCTTTTTTTCATGTAATAATAAAAAAATTATTTGTTTCATTACAATAAAACTATAAGATTAACATAACCTCCAAAAAAAAAAACTATAAGATTAACAAGGAATTTCAATGGCAAGAGGTGTGACCACATCTAATCGCAATAATACATAGGTCTGTTTGGTGCAGATGATAGGAGGGAAGGATAGGATATACTATCATATCCTACATTTATATGTTGTTTGATAGGATAAACTCTCATATTGATTCATTTTATTTTGTGGAGAGTCTGATAATTAATCCTAAGGGAGGAGCTAAGTTACAATTTGATCGGATAGGATAACAAAATTCTAACTCTTATTTTACCGATTATATCATTCTTTCTCTACGTGCCTCAAACCCTCCCTCTCTGCCATCACCCTCTCTACCTCTTTCCTCATATTCTTCCAATGTCTCCCTTCTAAAATCGTCGACACCGCTATCATCCTCCTAGGACTCCCCAACTTCCTTCTCGACAAACCTTGCAACATCCACTTTATCTCTGTCGCTGCCTTCCTCATCAACGTCCAGTGCTCCGTTATCGTAAACAATTCACATGTCGTCACCAAGATGCTTGTTTGAGACCAGAATTTAGAATCATGTTAAGTTTTCATATAACACGAACAATACACAACACGCTACAACAACTCATGTAAGAACCTGCATTGCTAAATAATTAATTAAATAACATTATCGGCGTCAGAGCATGGATTTAATTAAGATTATGCATAATTATGGTAAGATAATTATTTGAAAAGTCGAAAAATGCTTAAAGTCACTTTTCTGATGAAAAGTGTAGATACCGATTTTGCTTCGCAGTATAAATGCATAGCGGTGAAGTATTTCGAGAAATTATAATAAAAGTATGTTAATTCCTAAAAAAATGCCTAGGTTAAGAATATGAAGTTTGGAAGAAAAATAATTAGTAAATCTATTAGAACTGATATTGATGGATTAATTAAGTGCACTTATAAATAGAAAGGCACATAAACATAGGTCAGATTTCTACAAGCCTCTACGTAGACCATTTCACTCCCTCATGGTTTCTGCCTTCTCCCACACAACTCCATAGCCTTCCTTGCATGAAAACCACCTAAGATACCACTTTTCCACTTGATTCTTCCTCTCTAATCTTGTAAACACTTGAGAGCAAACTTGGTGAGGGAGAAAAACCACTTCTTGAGTGGGTGGAGGTTCTGTTTGTGGGTGTGAAGTGGCTGACTTCTTGGTTTGGGGGTGTAGAAGCCATTTTCACTCACTTTGATGCTTCAAGAAGCAATTTTGTGAAGAAAATGACCTAACTTGTGAACCAATTCGTGGCCTTGTTGAGACATCCCACTTTATCAAACGTGTGTTATTATTTTCAAATGGTACCTAATACACAAGAGTGGCACTCAAGGACCAGCAATGCCTTGGTGCTCTTACAACCCATTACAATTTACATCAAATTCCTCACTTTACATTTCATTTCTTACATTATAAAACTTAAACCGTTTCACTCACTTTGTTCCATTTGCATGCATTCTTTAAACATAGACATAAGCATAACTTAAAATAGGCATATTCCCCTTTCATCATACATTATGCTTCAAGATTACACAAGGTCCAATAATTACAATTTATATTTCTCCAATGAAACATAATACAAATAAATGCTCCAAGATATGATGAAATACATCTCAAAATAAAACAAGGTACTTTATCAACTAAACTTAGACAAAATATGGCATGAACAAAGATGACAATATGCATAATCCTAAATTGACATACAATGTTCATGCCCTAAGTCTAGCCTATGCCACAATGGCCTCAAAATGCAAAAAGGTGCATAAATCTCCAATGCTCATCCTATTGGCCTCTTGCCCACGGCTCCAGTCCCACTGCTATTACCTGAAATAAATGTCCCAACTCGGGATGAGATATAAGAATATATCTCAATAACCCAGAGGTTCAGGAGATTACTCCGTCCAATAGCTCACTCAGATGTAAATCAACAATATATTACAACAACCAAAGATGGATAAAGCAAGGGATTTAATGAAGGTGGAATGGTCAATGCCAAATTCATGCAACATCTGGCCTATTGGCGTCAGTATATAGCCTATGGGTTCTCATCCAAGGAAGTGTTCCCATAACATCAACCAAGGCACCCTCCATCCATATACACCCGAGACATTCCTAAAGTGCTCCTTAACGGATGACACTCCATGACCCCAGTTCAACTGGAACTCCCTTATAACACCTCGCATTTCTAAATCATATAATTATATTTAAAATATGGATTAAGGGGTAGGATTAGTGCAAATCCTGAGTTCTGGGTCAAAATACATAAAAAGGGTTAAACGGTAATTTGACAAACACATAACCTGAGGAAAGTAAATTTGAGTAGAAGGTCTCAAATGGAAATGCACTCAGAACAAAAAATTGAGTGTTTAGGCAAGTTTCTGGAAAAATGATGAATAATATTTTTATCGGGTAAAAATATCGAGGTACAGTTGCACCGTAAAGCGTGTCGAATGAATTTTGAGCTCTAGGTTTGGAAATAAGTTATAAATGGCACATAGGATTAGGAATTATGATTTCTGGTGAAAACTGATTGAAATTAGGGTTTTGGATAAGCGTGCCCACAAGGCGCATAACAGCTTAAAACTGTGATTTCACCGAACGACCGGAAAACTCCGGATCCATCTGTCCAAAGATAATTAAAGGACTTTGGTGAATATTAAGTTTTGGATTTAATGGATAGTTCATGAACTAATGGAAGATTAGTGGTGAATTTAAGTGAGTTTAAGTGAGGTGGCACTTGTGGGGCCCACTCCCACTTAAGTGACTAAATGAGCACATGTCCAAATTCATTTTAAAACATCATCTTCCTCCTTTGATCAGCCCAAAAATGCAGTCCCCCTCCTCTATCATTGAAGAAAAGAGTTAAAACTTGAGAAATTCATAACTCAAGCTACACTCAACGAAATTGAACGGTTCCAAAGCCAAAGTTTCTTGGTTTTCTCCCTAGAACAAAACCCTACCTCATTTTCGGTGTAGGAGCATTGTGGAGTGAGATATTCCTCCAATAAAGTTGTGAATTTTTTAGGAAAGTGGAGACATTGGTGGTTCTTTGCTTGATTGGTTGCTTGGAGGACATTCATTGGAGGCTTAAGCATTGATTTGTGGTAAGTTTCACCATCTATTGTGGATTGATTGTTGAGATCAAATTTTGAAATCCTAGAGCATGTGTTGTGTGATTGATGTGGTTGGGGACCTCAAATTAAAAATGTGTATTAGATAAATATCTTAGAATGATGTTTTATGATGAGTGAGCTCATAAAAATTATTGGTGAAAATGTTGATAACTTAGGCAAATTTTGAGTTGGTATGCATGACTTTGTGAAATGGATATGTTGTAGGATTGTGTAATTGAGTTGTGGAGTATTTGTATGAGTTAATTATAGGATTGTATGATGTGTGGAAGTGTTGAAATGAATTAGAAATCCTTTGGTATGCATGCATGGAAAATTCAGTCATATAGGGAAATAAGGAAAAAGATGACGTAAAAAATCATGTGGTTGGTGTTGTGTGGTTGTAAATGGTGTTTAAATGAGTTGTATGTTGGTTTGATGCATGTGGTTTGGAAGTGGAACCATTGGATATGTATAAGTGTAGGAATTGACCTGAAGGAGGATAATTGGGAAAAATGATGTTGTGGGGTAATTGAATGAAATTAAGGACTTGAAACGATGTCGTGGTAAGCTTAGGAAGCTAATAGAACCTTGAAATAAAATTTAGAACATAGCTAGGTATTTTAGGTCATTTGGCCGAACCTATGCATGTGTGGGAGGAGTTATGGTGCTTTGTATTTTGACTTGGTTGCACCATGGTATTGATGATCCTCGTGTGATCATTGTAGGTTGCCTCCCACGGACGTGAACTCAGAACGGTGAGCTTGGTGGGTTGCCTTTGGTCCTTGACCAAAAGAATTGTGGTAAGTGGTTATGTAAAAATGCATGAGTACTTGAATAACCATGTACATGTTCTTATTTGGTTATATTGAAATGGGAATGACCTATGTGTAGGCATTTCTTATTGGACCAAGCTCGGTTGTGTTTTGCTTTGGAGCTACCTAGAGAGGGAGCTTCCATCAGGTAATCTTTTGATACTGGGGTTAGTCCTCGTGTGTGCTTCACATGCCCTTTTAGGGTAGTGGTTGGAGGTGTATGTTGATAATATGTTATAACATGTTCATGCATATATGTATGTATAGTGGGTACATAGGACATACCGTGTCTCTGGCCAATAGACTGTTTCCTTCGGGCGTTACGGACTTCCACTGGATAGGTCTCTGTGAGGGAGTTCCAGTTGACCTAGGGTCATAGAGTGTCATCCGTTGAGGAGCACTCTAGGAATGTCTCGGCTGTATATGGATGGAGGGTGCCTTGGTTGATGTTCTGGGAACACTTCCTTGGATGAGAACCCGTAGGCTATATGTCGAGGCCAATAGGCCGGATGTTGCGTGGATTTGGCATTGACCCGTAGGCTATATGAGAACCCGTAGGCTATTTGTGTTATGTTTCAATTGGAGAATTGTAAATTGTAATATTTGGATCTTGTGTAACCTTGAAGCATGATGTATGATGAAAGGGCAATAGGCATATTCTAGGATATAATTTATGTTCAATGTGAAGAATGCATGTAAATGGATTAATGTGATTGAAATAAGTTTAAGTTTGATAAAGTAAGCAAGGATTTATATATTGAGTAAATTGATATAAATTGTTATGGGTTGTAAGAGCACCAAGGCATTGCTGGTCTTTGAGTGGCACCCATGTCTATTAGGTACCATTTGAGGATAATAACACACTTTTGATAAAGTGGGATAGGTTAATAAACAAAGGAGATGTCGTCGAATTTTCTAGAAAATTGCAGATTTTGGGTGAACTTTGGGAGAGCATATCTCTCTCCACAGAGATCCAATAGGGACATGTCATACACCATTTTGAAGATTGAGATGTAAAATATGTTGTATCAAAATTTGGTAGCCATTGGAGTTGAAAGAAGATCCGTAAAGGAAGTTGAGTACAGACTGTTCTGGACGTCCTACTGCCGGGGCTGTTAGGAGACCGGTTTTGGAAAATTTATTTCTCCCTCAATTCTTGGTCAAATTAGGCCTGTGATATTTCAAATTGAAGCTTGAGGTGTCTAGTTTACTGTATAAATTTTTTAGAGAAATTAGTGGAGTAGTTTGTCCAGAATCGCTGAAAGGGTAGAGGCTATTTGGTGTCCTGTTTGAGGTTGGCTGACAGTTTTGCTTGTCCAACTTCAAACGGTGATAACCGGAGCAAACTTTATGGAGCGCGTGATAGCTTGTTGAAAAGATAATTCAGTTTAAAATAACATACTAAAAGATGGGAGGTTCGTAGCATGCGGATCTCTCGCAATATGCAGATTAATGAACCATGTTCTGTTATGTAAAAACAGTAAAAATGAGAATTATGCTAAGTGTGTTCATGGGAACCCCCTAGTGACTTGAGAGAAGTATTATATGATAGTTAGGGAATTGTTTTAAATTATTCTCCTTTTAGTTTTCAGTTATGGTCACAACTTTTATTCATTATGCTTTATTATTGTTTTAAATGCTCGCGTAATGAAAAGGAAAAAGTTTACTTGCATTTTTATAAATGAACTGCTATGATTGTAACTACGCTTAATATCATAATCAATGTTAACAATAGCAGTATACAACAGGCTGTTACATCCCTCACGAGACCTATCCAATGGAAGTCCGTAATGTCCGAAGGCAACAGTCTACTGGCCAAAGACACGGTACATCCTATGTACCCACTATACTTACATATATACATGAGCATGTTATAATACATTATCAATATACACCTCCAACCACTACCCCCAAGGGGCATGGTGGAGCACAGACGGGGACTAACCCGAGTACCAAAGATTTACCTGATGGAAGCTCCCTCTCTAGGTAGCTCCAAAGCAAAATACCACCGAGCTTGGTCTAACAAGAAATGCGTACACATAGGTCATTCCCATATCCATTATAATTACATAACCACATCAATTTGGTTACTCAAGCATTCATGAATTTTTACATATATACTCACCACAATCCTTTTGGTCAAGGACCAAAGGCAACTCACCAAGCTCACCATTCCAAGTTCACGTCCGTGGGAGGCAACCTACAATGATCACACAAGGATCATCAACACAATGTGCAACCAATCAAAATCCAAGCACCACAATCTCCCCCATACACATGCATAGGTTCGGCCAAATGGCCAATAAATACCAAACCATGTTCTTAATTTTATTCCAAGGTTCCACTAGTTTTCTAAGCTTACCACAACTCCAATTCATGTCCTAAATCTCATTCAATTACCATTCAACACCATTTTCCTCAATTATCCTCCTTTAGGCCAATTTCTACACTTAGGCATCTCCATTGGTTCCACTTCCAATCCACATGCATCAAACCAACATACAACCCATTTAAACACAATTCACAACCACACAACACCAATTACATGATTTTTACATCATCATTTCCTTACTTCCCTTCAATGGCCGAAATCAACAAGCATGCATACCAAAGGATTTCTAATTCATTTCAACACTTCCAGACATCATACAATCCTATAATTAACTCATACAAATACTCCACAACTCAATTCCATAATCCCACAACATATCCATTTCATAAAGTCTTGAATTCCAACTCAAAATTTTCCTAAAGTTATCAACTTTTTCACCAATAAATTTTATGACCTAGAGCACAAAATTCATTCGGCACGCTTTACGGTACAACTGTACCGCGGTATTTTTACTAGTAAAAATACTACTTTCGTTCTGAATCCATTTCCAGGGTTAGTTTTTCCATTTGAGACCTTCTACTCATTTTTTCTTTCCTAGGTTTACGTGTTTGGCAATTTACCATTTTACCCTTCTTATGTATTTTCACCCCGAATTCAGGATTTTCACTAATCCTACCTTAATCCACATTTTAATATATAACTATAAGTTATAACATGACACTTGGACCAAGACCACGTTTCACTCACCCCTTTCCCTCTTCTCTCTCATCACCCGCGGCCTCCATTGAAGGTTGGGGAAGTTTTGCTCAAAATTTTCCTTTGCTCCAAACTCACTCAAATCTCCTCCGAAATCTAACTTCCACTACATCAAACTTTAAGTAAGTGATTTGAGGGGAAAATCACATCTAAACCCGCAGCCATGGTAGTTTTAGGACTTGAAACTCAGTGATTTGAGGGGAAAATCACATCTAAACCCGCAGCCATTTGTAGAGTTTTGAGGTTCTTGGAGTTGATTGATCCTTCAATGCTTTGGTATGTCGTGGTGGAGTCCTAGGCCTTGCTTATGAGTAAGTTTCCACACTTTTGATTGGTTGATCGGGTAGATTTAAATTTGGTGACCTAAAGCTATTGTACATGGATTAATATAGTTAGAGAGCTCAAATGGAAAATGTGTATTAGATAAAAGTGACTTAGAATGATGTTTTATAGTGATAGAAACCGTAAAAATTATTGAGGAAATATTTACATAACTTAGGAAATTTTGAGTAGGAATTACAACACTTTGTGAAATTGATAAGTGATATGATTGTGTAATTGAGTTGTGGAGTGTTTGTATGAGTTGATTATAGGATTGTATGGTGTGTGGAAGTGTTGAAATGAATCAAAAATCATTTGGTGTCCTTGCATGTTGAATTCGGCCATTTGAGGACATATAGGATTTGATGATGCAAAAATTGTGTAATTGATGTTGTGTGATTAAGAATGGTGTTTAAATAGGTTGTATGTTGAGTGGATGCATTGAATTGGAAGGAGAAATATTTGGAGTGTGTGTATTCGACCTAAATGAGGTGATTTGAGGAAAATATTGTTGTAATGGAATTGGATGGAAAATAGGGCTTGAATTGGTGTTGTGGTAACCTTAGAATGCTAATGGGAACTTAAAATAAAATTAAGAAAATGGTTTGATGAATTAGGCCATATGGCCGAACCTATACTTGTGGGGAGAATGGACTTTGGTGCTTTATTATTTTGATTGATTGCACCTTGTGTTGATGATCCTTATGTGATCATTGTAGATTGCCTCCCACGGACGTAAACTTGGAGCTTTGAGCTTGGTGGGTTGCCTTTGGTCCCTGACCAATGAGAATTGTGGTAAGTAATTATGTAAATATGCATGTGCAATTGAATAATCATGTATATGTATTGGTTGGTTATAATTGAAATGGGAATGACCTATGTGTAGGAATTTCTTGTGGTACCAAGCTTGGTGACGTATTAAATTAGAGCTATCAAGTGAGGGAGATTTCATTAGGTAATCCCTTGGTATTGGGGTTTAGTCCCCGTGTGTGCTCCACCATGCCTCTTGGAGGTAGTGGTTGGAGGTGTATGTTGGTAGTATATTATAACATGTTCATGCATAATTGTACGTATAGTGGTACATAGGATGTACCGTGTCTCTGGCCAGTAGACTGTTGCCTTCGGGCATTACGGACTTCCACTGGATAGGTCTTCATGAGGGAGTTCCAATTGACCTGTGGTCATGGAGTATCATCCGTTGAGGAGCACTCTAGGAAAGTCTCAGGTGTATATGGATGGAGGGTACCTTAGTTGATGTTCTGGGACACTTCCTTGGATGAGAACCCGTAGGCTATATGCCGAGGCCAATAGCCCGAATGTTGCTTGGCTTTGGCATTGACCATTCCAGCTTCATCGTATTTTTACTCCCTATGCTTCTCCACTTCACTAAATCCCTTGCTTTATCCCTTTTTGGATATTGTGGTATATTATTGATGTACATCGAGTGAGCCATTGGGCGGAGTAATCTTCAGAACCTCTGAGTTATTGAGATATATTCGTATATCTCACCTCGTTGGGGACTTTATTTCAGGTAGTGGTAGGGGTACAGGAGCAGTGGGCAAGAGGCCCGTAGGATGAGCATTGGAGATATAGAGCCTATTTGGCATTTTGAGGCCACTTAGCCTAGGCTAGACTTAGGACATGAACATTGTATGTTGATTTAGGATTATGCATATTGTCATATTTGTTCATGTCATATTTTGTCTAAGTTTAGGTGATGGATTACCATGTATATTTTGAGGATTCATTATGTTGTAATTAGATATTTACATGTATTATGTTTCATTGGAGGATTGTAATTGTAATATTGGACCTTGTGTATTATTGAAGATGATGTACGATGAAAGGGCTTTAGGCCTATTTTAGTTGATGAATTATGTGTATGTTAAAGAATGCATGTAATTGGATTAAAATGCTTGAAATGATTTAAGTTTTATAATTTAAGAAGTGAATTGTAAAGTGAGCAAATGGATATAAATTGTGATGGATTGCAAGAGTACCAAGGCATTGCTGGTCCTTGAGTGCCACCTGTGTCTATTAGGTACTCTTGATGATAGATAACACACTTTTACAAAAGTGAGATATGTTGGAAAAACAAAGGAGATGGTACCAAAACTTCTATAAAATGACAGATCTTGGGTGAACTTTGGGGGAGCATATCTCCCTCCACAGAGGTCCAATAGGGACGTGCCATACATTGTTTTGAAGAATGAGATGTCAAAATTTGAGAACCATAGGAGTAGTAATCTGACAGGTAAAAGCCATTGAACCCAGACTGTCCAGAAATCCCCTGCACTTGGGGCTGTCGCGACCTGTTTTTGGGAAATTTTTCCCATCTCAATTCTTGGTCAAATTAAGCCATAATATGTTAAATTGAAGCTTAAGGTGTCTAATTTACTGTATAAAAATTTGAGAGTGATTGGTGTTGTGGTTTGTCCGGAATCGTGGAAAGAGTGAGGGCTGTTTGATGTCCTGTTTGAGGTTGGCTGGCAGTTTTGTTTGTCCAACTTCAAACGGTGATAACCGGAGCAAACGAGAACTTTATGGAGAATGTGATAGCATGTTGGAAATAAAATTAAGTCTAGAATAACATACTAAAAGATGGGAGATTCGCAACGCGCGAATTTTTTGCAGTATCTAAAAGACTGAACCATATTCGGATAGGTAAAAACCGTAAAAGTGAAATTTATGCTAAGTGTGTTTATGGGAATGTAACAGCCCGTTACGTACCGGTATTGTTAACATTAATTATGATATTAAACGCAGTTACAATCACAACAATTCATTTATAGAAACGCGAATAAACTTTTTCCATTTATTACGCGAGCATTTAAAATCGTAAAAAGCGTAATAAATAAAAGCTGTGACCATATCCGTAAACTCTTTGCGGAATACATGTTTAAACTACTTTTATAACTTATTTTACTTACCACAAGTCACTAAGGGATTTCCATAAATCCAGTTCGCTAATTTCTCAATTTTACGTTTTCTACCTATCCGAACATGGTTCAGTCTCTGAATTTCTGCGGACGCACCGCACAAAACCAGTCCTTCATCTCTTGCTATCTTTTCTTTCTTTCTTAATTACCTTTCTAGGAAGCTATCACACGAGTTGTTTCGATCTCGTTTGCTCCGGATATCGCCGTTTGAAGTTGGACAAGTAAAGCTGCCAGCCAACCCCAAAACAGCTCTAAACATCCCTCACTCCACGAATTACTGCAGAAAGTTCACTCAACCAATTGCTCTCAAATTTTTATACAACAAACTAGACACCTCAAGCTTCGATTTGATTTATCATACACCTAATTTTACCCACAAACGAAGCAGGAATAAATTTCCCAAAACCGGTCCAGTACAGCCCCCAAGTGCAGGGCAAACATGGCAGCTGTGTTCACAACCCTCCCAGGGCCAGCGCCCAGCTCAGAACAATCTCATATTTTACGAAAGTGTAGAGGGCACTACAAGATTCAAAATGGCGTATGGCACGTCCCTAACAGACCTCTGTGGAGGGAGATATGTTCTCCCAAAGTTTGCCTAAAAACTGCCAATTTCTAGAAAATTCGCCAAAGTTTCCTTTGTTTTTCCAACATTTTCCAGATTTGTACAAGTGGTCTATGACCTCAAATGGTACCTAATAATCAGTGGGTGGCACACACAAGGACCAACAATGCCTTGGGGCTCTTACAACCCACAATATACAACAATTCCATATCATATACAGTAATATACATGCATGATCCATAACTCTATATATATCATATCAAAAAGGTGGCTCTGTGCCATAACTACAACATCCTACATCAACCCACATAAACATAATACATCACAGTGTCACATATATACAACAGACTCCCAAAATAAGCAGGCAACATCTATGCTCAGATCTACTCATCAACCACGGGCCTCTTGCCCCGAGAACGATCGCCAACTGCAGCGATACCTGAAATATATCCCCATAACGCGGGGTGAGAATGAATCTCAATAAACTTGGGGTTTATGGAGCAGTCTCCACCCAAGAGTCCACTTCCTGCAAGAAAATATCAAGTACCAAGACATAGATAACACCATATAATCCATATTAGAATTTCTGTATCATATATCTTTTCTGATAATTCTCATTTATTCTTATAACGTACTTTCTTATTAATCTTAAGTATGTTCATGTCTTATGTATAAATAAGGCTTTCATCTTATATTCGTTATATCGTATCACATTCAATAGCATACTCATAATGATCAGAGAACTAAAGTTTCCTCGGCTATACCTTATGTATACCGTGATCATATCCATAATTGTTTCCTCTGTTCAGAAACCATAACTTACACTTCCAAGGCTTTATTTCATTGAAGATCATATCATATTAACTTATCATAACATAAATAATATCATATGCATACATTATATGAATGCAACTACGCAAAGTATCAATATTAACAACAATTATATCCATACGGAAACCATAATCGCCACTGATCATGGCAGAACAAAAAGGCTGAGAAAACTCCTAAACCGAAAGCTTACCTGTCACCTCTTTCTTGCTGCTAATTTGCTATTTAATACACCGTGCACTTGGTTGTCTATAAGTTGTTCGTCCACTTACTTCGTCTGATTACACTCTGTTACCGAACATATAAAAGTACCATTAATTTCCAATGAAACATACATTACTTGAAATCCAAATAATTATATTTCATATGTTAATTTCATAACCAACTCGACAACTCTATTTTCCTTGACAGTTCATGCCATATCACAAGTCTACACTTAATTTATACTTTATAACTTAGACCCTCAACTAGTTAATTACTTTACTAAATTATAGTTGACATTTCATACACTTTTAACAAAGCTTCAAGTATCTTAAACCATTTGAATCATACTTACTTATTCTAGGAAAATGCTATAAATCAATCACTTGAATTGAAAACACATTATCTATGCCCATCATTCCTTTATGGCCGAATTCTATATATAAACACATATACAATTCTTTTGGTTGTCATGTTTAACCAATTAGCTTAATTCTTGTGAAAGCATTCGTACACTATTATTCCATTAACTTGACATAAAACTAACATCAATTTCCGTAGCCATTTAATACATATTGGTCAAATAGTTACATATACATATACTCATGGATTTACCATTTCATCTTAGTTAATTTCTTGTTTGATCACTAAGTAGTCTTATATAAATTATTACATAACTTTTTCATCAAAACTCTAACATAAACATAGTCTACATCCTAGACATAATTAAGATTTCACACTTTATGTTTGGTTCAAATACTAGCCAATTATCATTAAATGTCCTAAGGATCATTGTTTTACATAACCAACGAATTAAACACTTAATTTGCACAATTAATTCTAAAGGGCCAAAATACACACACTTTTACAACATCAACATCCTGTGCCATTTTAATCACGAAAAATTTATCTTAACTCCGATTCCCCTGAATTTTGGATTTGTTATAGTAGACACTTAAGGCTTTAATTTGGCGCAAACCACAATCCATTTGGAGTCTTGTAGCTTCAGATATGGATTTTTTAACATAACAGCCCCTATGTTGATCCTAAAAGGTCCATAAAGTTCTTTTGAAATTCCTATACTTCATTCTTTTTACAAACCAACTCTAAATCATATTACACTTACATTTCCACGTACAAACTTGATTAAACACATCCTTTAACTATTTTATCACATGATGACCGATTTGCCTAGCTCAAGGTTTAATGAATTCTCTTTCAATTTTTCTATCACTTGAACCTTTAATTTGTCATCTCAATTTCATGTATTTCACTTAGGAAATATTACAAACACTTGGTGTGCACATCTTTACACCCAAAATCTGAACCATATAGAGTTCATTAAACTCATCCCTTATGTGATTTCAATTTCTTTTTTTGTAGTAGAGAAAACCAATCCATCACAACAACTTATTAACCAACTTAAACATCAATAAAACCACTTAAATTCATCATTAAACCAACATCAAAATTATCATCATAAACAGCCCTATATCATGAATATCATCATCATTTCTAAGAGTTTCATAAAGGAAGTGAAGGTTTAATACCTTAGATAGCCTAACCAATAACTATTGATGACTTCCCTAAGCTTAGAACTATGGAATCAATCCATTTTCTCCTTCCTTTCCATGCGTAGGCGCTGCTGTCCAGAGGAGAAAAGAAGAGATTTAAAGCTTCCCAAAGTTAGAAAAATGGTGGGTTAGGATGACAGGGTGCTAAGCTACCTTTTCTATGTTGGAGTCTAGATGAAATGGTGGCTAAATCATCAAGTTCTCTCTTGCCCTTTCTGCATTGTAGGTCACGAACTAAGGAAGAAGAAAGAAGGGGGACTGCAGCGTGAAAAAAAAAGAACGAAGGAAAAGGGACCGCCTAATTGAAGTCAAGTAGTCTTAGTTTATTTATTTATTTTTTTGACTAACATGTCACTTTCTCATTGGTTTAAACAACCAAACTATTTGCTTGTTGCTTTCTTCCTAAACTCTACGGCCCACATAAGTGATAAGAAAGAAAAGAAAGCATAAAAACTTCATGAAGCAGCGTACAACAATTTGCTGAATGACTTTTAATGAAACTTGGTGATAAAGTACTCAATTCCACCAAATATAGATTTGTCAACATTAAATACTATTGGTTCTTTAATTCTTCATTTGACTAATCAAGTATCATCTTAAATATTTATTGGTTCAATTCTATCAAATTTCCTCATAATTTTTACTAAAGTTACGTACATGACAATTTAAAGAAGACACAACATTGCAACTTAAATAATTAAGACTAAGAATATTGTTTGACTTTTTACTAATCAAAACTTATCTTATTGCTTAATAATTAATCCATCTTTTCCTTAATTTTAACAATTAATCCAAGCATCATTTAAATAATTTAAAGATACTTTGAACTTACTAATTTCTCTAAACTAATTAATTATTCAACCTAAATTATATTTAGGCCTAATTACCAAGGTAAACACAAACTTACTCCATATACAATTATTATGAGGAGGATTTGTGGTGGCCGTGGGACGCGAGGTACAGATCCTCCACCGCCTGATCCGGTTACTGCAGTTCTGAATGCTCTGCAGGCGTAGACGGCATCAAATAGAACTTTGACTGAGAACCTAATGAAGATTAATCAGGATATGCTGCAGGCCTTCATGATTGAGATGAGGGCTGAGAGAGCTCAGCATAGGAGGGGTGATTCTCCTCCTCATACGTCTACGGTGACTCCTACACCTACGCCATCTGTTACACCCTAGCAGGGAAAGAGTGAGGCTAGTCATCATTCTGGCGAGGCTTGTTAGCCCACTAGTGATCCTACATATGTTGCTCAGTTTTCTGGGGTTGCTGAGCAGTTTGATACTGGTGCTGCTGATGAGCGGAGGCTCATCTCTTTAAGAAAACATAAACCTTCAGCATTTCAAGGGTCAAAGGACCCGAAGGTGGTTACTACCTGGCTTATGGGTATGAATAATATATTTCAAGTGATGAGATGCTAGGATCAACAAAAGCTAATGTATTATGTTTATATGTTGGAGGGTGATGCCCACGAGTGGTGGTGCAATATATCTCGGCCTTGTGCTATTCAGGGTGAGGAAATCACTTGGGCTTTATTTGAGGGCTTATTACATGAAGAATATTTTCCCCGAGATGTCAGAGAAGCTAAATAGGGGGAGTTTGAAAAACTAGTACAGGGTGCCATGATTGTGGATGCTTATTTGGCCAAGTTCAACGAATTGGTCAAGTTTGCTAATTATGGGGGTACTCTGCCTACTCCTGAATTTCTATCTGCGAAGTTCCAAAGAGGATTAAATGAGAAGATTGCTAAGAGGATGTAAAACATTGCTGTGAGAATTTTTGCTGATTTAGTGACCTAGTGCAAAAGGGTTGAGACTGTATATGACAAATATCCGAAATCAAATTCTACTAAGAAGCAAGAGGTTAAGAGGATGACTGGTCCTTCTGGTTCTAATTATAGAGGAGGCTATCATCATAATAATAATAGAGGTAGTGGGTTGCATGTAAGGCAGCCTCCGGGTCAATTCAAGAGAGGTGGTGGCCAAAGGGGTGGTTACAATGACAGAAATTCTACTCCTCAATGTGATAAATGTAAGAGGTACCACAGGGGTCCTTGTATTGCGGCTCCAAATTCTAGCTTCAAGTGTGGTAAGGTTGGGCATTTTGCCAGAGAATGTTATAGTAATGCTCGGCAGACTGCAAATCTGCAGGCCTTGCCATCTGTTCCTACTGTGTGATGTGTTTATACCACCAATGTGCAACAGACAGAGAAGGCACCGAATCTTGTTAAAGGTATAATTTTCATCTCTAATATTGAGTTATATGTGTTGTTTGATTCGGGAGCGACACATTCGTTCGTGGCGGAATTTGTAGCTAAGGGGTTGAACTTAAGTGTAACACAGATGATTTCCCCCATGCATATTACTACTGCTACAGGAGAGGTTAGTGATTCCTCCTTTATTTGTAGAGAGGTTGAGTTTGTCTATGAAGGCAGGGGCTACACTATTGATTCGATTATCTTTCCCCTAGCCTCTATCAATCTGATTTTGGGTATGGACTAGTTGTCTCAAAATAGCGCAATGATTGATTGCTGCGGAAAGAGGTTGATTTTATCTCCTGAGAGATGTTGGTTGTCCGTCTCCTTATCTGTCTGTCTGTCAAACTATTAAAGCCTTGACGGCTGGTGATCTGGGTTATTTATTCTTGGGCAGATTGGTTGGTGACAACGAGGAAGATATTTCAATTATTTTGGTGGTTAATGAATTTGCTGATGTATTTCCTTACGAGATACTGAAGTTTCCACCTGAGAGAGAGATTGAATTCTCCATAGATTTATTGTCTGGTGAGGGGCTTATTTCTTTGGCTCCATACTGGATGTCGCCACTGGAGTTAGCTGAGTTGAGGAAGTATATTGAAGAACTATCTGCAAAGAATTTTATCAGACTAAGTGTGTCTCCATGGGGAGCACCGGTAATATTTCTGAAAAAGAAGGATGGTAGCTTGAGATTGTGTACTGACTACCGGCAGTTAAATAAAGTTACAATTAAGAACATGTACTCGTTTCCACGTATTGATGATTTGCTGGATCAGCTGAGGGGTGCTTGTGTATTTTCTAATATTGATCTCTGGTCCGGATAGCACCAGATCCGGATTAAGCCAGAGGATGTGCGTAAATCGGCGTTCCGATCTAGATACGGACATTTTGAATATCAGGTAATTCCTTTTGCGCTTACTAATGCCCCGACGATTGTAAGAACCCGCACCATTAATTTAGGAATTTAAATTAATTAAATATGAATTTAGGAAATAATTCCATAATTGACCCTAATAATTATGAGAAGACTTAATTAATTTTAGTAAGTGGTTAATAATGTTGAAAGTCGCTTTTCTGACGAAAAGTGCAGATACCGGCTATGCCTCACAGTATAAATGCGCACTGATGAAGTACCCCGGAAAATTATGAAAAGTATGTATATATCACTAGAATAATATCTAGGACTAGTATAACAAGTTTGGAGTCAAAATAATGAGAATTGATGTCAGAACTGATAGCGGCCACGTAAAAGCACGTACCGACAAAGTGTTGTGAAAAATAAAATAAAAATATGATAAATCTTAGAAAAATGGCTAGGTTCAGAATCCAAATTTTGGGATTAAAATAATAAGCATAACTATTAGTGCTAATACAATGTAATTAAACTTAATGAGGGTATAAATGCTTAGTGCACAGAACCTAGGCCATATTTCAGCCTCCTACATGAGACCCTTGGTGGCTGACCAGCCCTTGCAATGTTCCATTGCTTTCCTCTCTTCTCTTGTGAGCTAAGTAGACATTTTCTTCCAAGTTTCCTCCTTTAATCACCATGGTTGTTGTGAGCAAGTCTTGAGAGTTAGAGAGACACCATTTTCTGAGTTGTTGCAGCCACTAAGTTGAGGGTGTGGGGGATGACTTCACTGTTGGCTGGGAAGAAGCCATTGTCATGGCTTTGTGGCTTCAAAAAGCCATCTTTTGGCATAAAGGGCCAAGCTTTGATGCTCATTTTCGTAGTCTTAAGTGTGCTATCCAGAAGAGTGGATTTGAGGTCATCAAGACACCTCTTTTATGCTGTCCTAAGCCTTGGGTAAGCTTCATCACCATTGTTCTTGGAATTTCTTTGTAAAGAATGAACCTTGATGCATGTAACAAGCGAAAGTTAATAACTTAAGGGTGAGTAAGGTTAAACACACCTAGAAATGCATGATTAAACGTCTGGAAACCTTAAAAATGGGACCTTGGTTGGATATCTTCGCGAAAATGTAGAACTGCATCCTGTCGCGAAATATCTGGATATGATATCCGGATATTGATATCTGGATATGGGGTTTTGGATTTCCGGATATGGATTTCCGGATATGCCCCCGACAAATATTCAGATATTCTGGGAATTTCGAGATGATCACTGTTCTGACAGAATGGTATTATGGGTTTGTGGACCCATGATTGGTTAAGTGGAACCTCTGTAATAATTAACTAAGTCAGAATCAATTAGATTAAGGGCTTATGGCTTTGTGAGAAGCCTAATGACATGTAACGTAAAAGAAAAACGTTGTCTTTATGTCATAAACGTTTAGATTATGAATGTTGATTTGATTTCTGGTATAAACAGACTGTGAGAGTGCGGTTTGTGGACCTTGGACTGAGTTTGACTCTTGAGTGGATAGTTAGCTTGCGAGGTAAGCTTTCATGTCATCGATTTTGCCATTGTTGGTTCCACCATACCTCATGGAGGGATGGTTTATATGGATGATGTGTTTTCATGTATTGATATTTGAAATGCTATTGAGCTGTTAAGTGCAAGTTCCTTATGATATGTATGTGTTATTTCACCTAGACGGTAAGCCTGAGTATGTGGCGTCATACAAGATGGTGATTTTGTGGGTGGGTTCAAGTAGCGTCTTGCACTGATTGTAGGTTATAGACGTATGTAATTCCTGCATGTTCTTTGGCCAGTAGGATCTTGACACACATGACATGATTATATGCTGCATTGCACAGATTTTGGAACTTATACTGTTTTACTGCTTTTAGAACTTATATTGCACATGTAAGTGAGCTTGGGGTGGAGAGATCCTTGAGGACCCCTTGTCTTACTGAGATTTCTTTCTAGAGATCTCACCCCACGTTTGGGGCACATTTTCAGGTTCAGGTACCTCGGGGGCTGATACCTCGGGCGGCAGGAGGCCAGAGCTTAGTTGACCGATTAATATATGTTGTTTTTACTTATATGCCTGGTTGCTAACTATGCTTTACCTTTATCATATTGTTATCTTTATTGAGACATTGTTGGGCCTTGTTGCCTTATTTGGTGAGCATAGGGATTGTCCATGCCACATTGATTTTGGTTATGTTTTTAGTTTGGTGATGTATAAATTATAAGGATTTGTCCGGTCTACATGTTGTAGTTCTGTGACTAGAGACACAATTATTTATATAATGAAGTATTTCAGTTAGTTGTTTAATTGCAATTTACATACAGGCATTGTTTAGAAAAATGATTAAGTAAACAACTTGGTTACTATTAATGACGTCATAATTGAAAAGAAAAGAAAAAGTTTGTTTCGCATTTTAATTAAGCAGCGCTTAATACAATGATATGATAACAAACCGGGTATACACTACGTGTTATAGTGGTGTTCATGGATTACATGAATCAAATTTTTAAATCGTATTTGGACCAGTTTATGATAGTATTTATTGATGACATCATAATTTATTCCAAAAGTAAAGAGGAGCATACAGAGCATCTGAGGACTGTGTTGCCAGTGCTGAAAGATAAGAAGTTGTATGCTAAGCCATTGAAGTGTGAATTCTGGCTATCTGAAGTGTAATTTCTGGGTCATGTGATTTCTGCTAATGGTGAATCTGTGGATCCAAGTAAGATTGAAGTGGTAAGGACTGGGAACGACCTAAGACTGTGACTGAGATCAGAAGCTTTCTGGGTCTTGCTGGTTATTATCACAGATTTATATAGGGTTTTTCTGCTATGGTACTTCCGTTGACCCGATTGACACAAAATGATACTCTTTTTGTGTGGACCCAGGAATGTGAGGAGTGCTTTTTAATTCTGAAAGAGAAATTGACTACTGCTCCCGATCCGGAAGGTGAGTTTGAGTTATACTGTGATGCTTCCAAGAAAGGTTTAGGGAGTGTGTTGATGCAAGAAAGGAGTGTGGTTGCTTATGTTTCTAGGCAGTTGAAACCTCACGAGGAAAATTATCCGACGCACGACTCGGAGCTCGCTGCTATTGTGTTTGCCTTGAAAATCTGGAGGCATTTTCTGTATGGGATGAAGTTTGCTGTGTTCAATAATTACAAAAGCTTAAAATATTTGTTTGATCAAAAAGAGCTAAACATAAGACAACGGAGATGGGTGGAATTCTTAAAAAATTATGATTTTGAGCTGAAATACCATCCGAGTAAAGCTAATGTGGTGGTAGATGCCTTGAGTAGGAAGTTTGTCAGTTTATCTCATATGACGATGTGAGATAATGAAGTGATTGAACAGTTCTGGGATTTGAGAATAACAGATTTCTTTGCAGGTAGGATTTGTGACATTGAGTTGACTAGAATTGAGAATGAGTTGCTAGAGAAGATTAAAGAAACTCAAATACGAAATGATAGTGTGAAGTACTTGAAAGCCAGAGCGGTGTATCTGTGAATGAACAAGGAGTGTTGTTATATCAGGGCAGGATTGTGGTGCCCAAGGAGATAGCATAGGAGGTCATGGTTGAGGCCCATAAGCGTCAGTATGCTATTCACCCAGGGGCTACAAAAATGTATTAAGATCTGAAAGTTAAGGTCTGGTGGCCTGGGATGAAAAAGGATGTGGCAGATTATGTGTCAAAGTGCTTAGTTTGTTAGAAAGTGAAAATAGAACATTAGAAACTTGCTGGTTTACTTTAGCCACTGGATATACCAGAGTGGAAATGAGAGAGCATCTTTATGGATTTTGTTGTTGGTTTGCCTCAAACTCAAGCTGGTTACAATTCTATTTGGGTTATAATGGACAGACTTACGAAGTCTGCACATTTTCTGCCAGTGCGAGTGGATTTCTCTATAGAGAGTTTAGCAAAACTATATGTGAATGAGATTGTAAGGCTCCACGAGATTCAGGTTAGTAATGTAAGTGATCGAGACCCGAAGTTGACTTCACGCTTTTGGGGAGCTTTGCAGCAGGCTTTTGGCACTCAGCTTAGGCTGAGCACTGCGTATCACCCGCAGACTGATGTTCAGACTGAGATGACCATACAGACAATTGAGGATATGTTGAGAGCTTGCACATTGGAGCAGGGTACTGCTTGTGACAGGTATTTGTCATTGGTTGAATACTCGTATAATAACAGTTTTCATTCCAGTTTGGGCATGGCATCGTATAAGGTATAACACCTCGCATTTCTAAAATATATAATAATATATTAAATATGGATTAAAGGGTAGGATGAGTGAAAATCCTGAAATTAAGGTCAAAATACAAAGGAAGGGTAAAACAGTAATTAGTCAAACACGTAACCCTAGGACAATAAAATTGAGTAGGAGGTCTCAAATGATAAAAAAAATCCTGTAAATGGATTCAGAACGAAAAATTGAGTGGTTAGGAAAGTTTCTGAAAATTTGGTGAATAGAGTTTTTACCGCGTAAAAATACCGCGATACAGTTGCACCGTAAAGCGTGCCGATTAAATTTTGAGCTCTAGGTTTGGATATAAGTTATAATTGGTATATAGGACTAGGAAATTTGATTTTTGGCGAAAATTGATGGAAAATAGTGTGTTTGGGGAAGCGTGCCCATGGCGTGCATAACAGCTTAAAACTGCAATTTTTCCGAACGACCGGAAAATTTCGGATTCATCTAATCAAGAGAAATTAAAGGACAATGGTTAATGTAAAAAATTAGAGTTTCTAAATAGTTATTGAATTATGGACGTTTAGTGGAATATGCGGGAGATTTGAATTAGTTTGAAATCGCGTGAGGTAGCGGTGGGGCCTACCTCACTTAAGTGGACTTAGCCACATGGACCAGTCACTATTCATCATAATCTAAAACCTCTCTTCTTTCTCTTAAAATTCATGGAAATCACTAAGAAAGGGGGGAGAAATTGGTTGGTTCTTGATGATTTAGCCACCGAATCCAACAAAATTTTTCATCAAACATCAAGTAAACGACCATCCGGACACATCCCACCGATTAGTTTACCTTGAAACTCTCTCATTTGAGAGAAAAGGGGTAAAACCAGCCATGAAAATTGAAGTAGTTTTTGAGATTTTGGAGTTGTGTACAAGCCATTGCTTGGGGATCACTTGGAGGAGTCCTAGGCCAAGCTTGTGAGTAAGTTTTGATGCATTTTATTGGTTGATTCATGAATCTAAAATTTGAAAACCTAGAGCTAAATTGTATGATTGATGTAGTTAGAGAGCTGAAATGGAAATTGTGTATTAGACAATTGTGGCTTAGAATGATGTTTTAGAGTGATTGATATGATAAAAATTATTGGTGAAATTGGGATGTTAACTTGGTGAATTTTTGGTTGTGGTTCATGACTTTGTGAATTTTATTGGTTGTAGGATTGTGTAATTTAATATTGAGTGTATGTATGAAGTAAAAGTAGGATTGTATGATGTGTGGAAATGTTGAATTGAATTGAATAACCCTTGGAGAGTGGCCATGAACAATTCGGCCATACGGAGGAATTTGGAATGTGAGGTTGTAAAATCATGCAATTGATGTATTGTGTTGTTAAATGGTATTTAGAGGTGTTGTGTGATGAATGGATGCATGGAAATTGAAGGAAAAATACTTGGAGTTTGTGAGAGTGTACATTGGACCTAGAAGGAAATAATTGAGAAAATGATGTTGTGATGGTGTAAGATGGAAAGTGGGACCTAAAATGGTGTTGTGGTAGTCTTGAGATGCTAAAGAAAAACTAAAAGAAAATAAAGAAAAATATTTTGTGATTTAAGCCTATAATGGCCGAACCAAGCATAGGTGGGGGAGGGATTTTGGTGCTTTGTAATCTTGGTTGATTGCACCTTGTATTGATGATCCTTGTGTGATCATTATAGGTTACCTCCCGCGGAATTGAACTTGGAACCGTGAGCTTGGTGGGTTGCCTTTGGTCCCGGACCAAAGAGATTTTGGTAAGTGGTCTTGAACCTATGCATGTGTAATTAATAAACTTGCATATATCTTGGTTGTTTGATATTGAAATGGAAATGGCCTATGTGTAGGCATTTCTTGTTAACCAAGCTTAGTGATACTGTGGTAATCCCTTGGTACTGGGGTTTGATCCCCGTGTGTGCTCCACCATGCCCGTTGAGGGTAGTGGTTGGAGGTGTATGTGAATAATGTAGTATAATATATTCATGCATTATTGTATGTTTAGTGGTACATAGGAAGTACCAAGTCTCTGGCCAGTAGACAGTTGCCTTCGGGCGTTACGGACTTCCACTGGATAGGTCTCCATGAGGGAGTTCCAGTTGACCTGGGGTCGTGGTGTGTCATCCCTAGAGGAGCACACTAGGAAGTCTCGGGTGTATATGGATGAAGGGTGCCTTGGTTGATGTTCTGGGAACACTCCTTGGTTTGGAACCCGTAGGCTATATGTCGAGGCCAATAGGCCGGATGTTGCGTGGCTTTGGCATTGACTATTCCAGCTTCGTCGTATTATGGTTTTCTTATGCTCCTACTTCACTAAATCCCTTGCTTTATCCTGTTTTAAATGTTGTATTATGTTATTGATATGCATCAAAGTGAGCCATTGGGCGTAGTATTCTCCAAAACCTCTGGGTTACTGAGATATATTCATATATCTCACCCCGCTTTGGGAATTTTATTTCAGGTAGTGCCAGTGGTGTTGGAGCGGCGGGCAAGAGGCCCGTAGGATGATGCTCATGGGCATATTATGGATTTTTTATTTTGGGGTCACATGACCTAGGCTAGACTTAGGACATGAACATTAAGTTGAGCTAGGACCATTCATATTGTCATTTTGTTCATCTTTCTTTTTGGCTAAGTTTAGTGGTTATTTATTATGTTTCATTTGAAAGTTATGGTGTTGTAATTAAAGTTGTAAATTGTAATATACCCATTGGAGGTGATGTAAATTGTATTATGGAGACCATATGTAATATTGAAGCATGTATGTGATGAAAGGGAAATAGGCCTATTCTAGGATTTGATTTATGTTTTATGTCAAAGAATGCATGCAATTGGATCTTGTTATTGAAATTAGTTAACTTTGAAAGAGTAAGCAATGATTATGTATTTTGAGCAATTAAAATACCGAACCATGTTCGGATAGATAGAAAACGTAAAAGTGAGATTTTAGCTAAGTGGGTTTATGGGAACCCCTTAGTGACTTGAGAGGAGTATTATATGATATTTAGACAGTTTAAATAATTATTCCGCAAAGAGTTTACAGTTACGGTCACAACTTTTATTTATTACGCTTTATTATTGTTTCAAATGCTCGCGTAATAAAAAGGAAAAAGTTTACTCGCATTTTTATAAATGAATTGCTGTGATTGTAACTGCGCTTAATATCATAATTAATGTTAACAATACCAGTGTACAATGGGCTCTTACATTTTATGGTATCAAAGCAGTTTACTACGGAACTGTGATTATGTATGACTGTATTTTGTGTTGCATAGCTATCTGTGAACTATTTATGATTAATGTATATGTGATTCCTCAGTGTGGGTCTGATCAGCTCATTCCTTTGTGTTACATGTATAGATATCATAAGTAGGGCTCGTGGTCGCCGTGGAACCCGAGGTGCAAGTCCTCCAGCACCAGATCCGATTACTGCAGTTCTGAATGCTCTGCAGGCGGAGACAGCTGTGAATAGAATAATGACCGAGAACCTGATGAAAAATAATCAGGATATGATGAATGCCTTCATGACTGAGATGAGGGAAGATAGAGCTCGGAATATGAGGGATGATTCTCCTCCACATACGGCTATGGTGACTCCTACACCTACGCCATCTGTTACACCTCAGCAGGAGGGGAGTGGGGCTAGTCACCACTGTGGATCCTACATATGTTCCACATCGTTCTGTTGATTCTACTGTTGGTGCTCAGTCCTCTGGGGTTGCTGAGCAGTTAGTTACTGGTACTGATGAGCAGAGACTCATATCATTCAGGATACACAAGCCGCCAGCATTTCAGGGGTCAAGGGACCCGAAGGTATTTACTACCTGGTTGATGGGGATGGATAAAATATTTCAGGTAATAAGGTGTCAGGATCCCCAAAGACTGATGTATTCTGTGTATATGCTTGAGGGAGATGCCCACGAGTGGTGGTGCAACGCATCTCGCCCATTCACCATTGAGGGAGAGGAATTGACTTGGGCTTTGTTTGAGAGATTGTTTCATGAAGAGTACTTTCCTAGGGATGTCCAGGAAGCTAAGCAAGGAGAATGTCTTATCTGCATATTTGGCCAAGTTTAATGAGTTGGTCAAGTTTGCGAATTACGGGGGTGTGCTGCCGACTCCTAAATTCTTATCTGCCAAATTCCAAAGAGGATTAAATGAGGAAATTGCAAAGAGAATGTCTAATACTGCTGTGAGAAATTTTGCTGATCTAGTGACCCAATTTAAAAGGGTTGAGACCGTGTACGACAGGTACCCGAAGTCTACTTCTTCAAGAGAGCAGGAAATTAAGAGGACATATAGTCCTTCTGGAAATAATAATAGAGGTGGCTACCATTATAATAATAATAGAGGTAGGGGGTTGCAGGTAAGGCAGCCTCTTGGTCAATTCAAGAGGGGTGGTGGTCAGATGAGTGGTTTTAATGACAGAAATTCTGCTCCGCAATGTGATAAGTGTAAGAGGTACCATCGGGGTCCTTGTACTGCGGCTCCGAATTCTTGTTTCAAATGTGGTAGGTTGGGTATTTTGCCAGGGAGTGCTATAGTAATACTGGGCAGGCTGCGAATCTGCAGGCCTTGTCATCTGCTCCTACGGTTGGACGCGTATATACTACTAATGCGCAGCAGGCGGAGAAGGCACCGAATCTGGTTAAATGTATAATTTTCATCTATAATATTGATTTGTCTATTTTGTTTGATTCGAGAGCGACATATTCGTTCGTGACAGAATATGTTACTAAGGGGTTGGGCTTAAGAGTAACACAGATGATTCCCCCTATGCGTATTACTACTGCTACAGGAGAGGTTAGTGATTCCTTCTTTATTTGTAAAGAGGTTGGGTTTGTCTACGAAGGCAAGGGTTACACTATTGATTAGATTATCTTGCCCCTGGCCTCTGTTAGTTTGATTTTGGGTATGGACTGGTTGTCTCAAAACTGCACAATGATTGATTGTTGCGAAAAGAGGTTGATATTATCTCACGAGAAGCCCTCGGTTTGTCCGTCTCCTTATCTGCCTGTCTGTCAAACTATTAAAGCCTTGAAGGCTAGTGATCTGGGTTATGTCTTCTTGGGTGGTTTGGTTGGTGATATGGAGTTAGAAAGTATTCCGGTTGTTAACAAATTTGCTGATGTATTTCCTGATGAGATACTGGAATTTCCACATGAGAGACAGAGATTGAATTCTCGATTGATTTATTGCCTGGTGTGGGGCCTATCTCTTTGGCTCCATACCAGATGTCGCTACTGGAGCTGGCTGAGTTGAGGAAGCATATTGAAGAGCTATCTGCAAAGAATTTTATCAGGTTGAGTGTGTCTCCATGGGGAGCCTAGATATGTATTGATTTATTGAAGTGCTTTTGAGCTGTTAAGTGCAAATGCCCTATGATATGTATGTGATGTTTTGCCTAGACAGGATGATGATCCTTTGGGCAGGTACGGTATGGGCGTGTACTATTGTGGGTTGTAAACGTACGTACATCCTGCATTTCTCTGGACAGTAGAATATCTTGACACACATGACATGATTATCTGTTGCATTCCACTGATTTTAGAACTGATATTGTATATTGCTTTTAGAACTTATATTGCACATGTAAGTGAGCTTGGGGTGGAGAAATCCTTGAGGACTCCTTACCTTACTGAGATTTCTGTCTAGAGATCTCACCCCACGTTTGGGGCACATATTTCAGGTTCAGGTAACTCGGGGGTTGAGACCTCGAGCGGTAGGAGGCCGGAGCTGAGTTAGATATTACTGATTATACTGTTATACTTGGATGCTGACATGTTCTATCTTTATGATTATGTTGTTATTGTTGAGACTCTGTTGGGCTTGTTGCCATATTTGGTGAGCATGGGGGTTGTCCATGCCACATTGATTGACTCTGTCTTGTTTTAGTATTGAGTTGTATTATTGTATCTGGATTATGGTCCGGACTGCGCATTGTAGTTTAGTGACTTAGATACTCACATATTTATATTATGAGGTTATTCAGTGTAGATAGCTGTTTATTGGCAATTACATACAAGCAATGTTTTGAAAAAGTATTAAGTAATCAACTTGGTAATTGATAATGACGTCATAAGTGAAAAGAAAAAGATATTCCGCATTTTCAATTAAGCAACGCTTAATACGATGACATGATAACAAACCGGATATACACGGGGTGTTACATTTTATGGTATCAGAGCGTTTTCTTGGGAAAAGCCTGTATGTATTGCAATAACTTAGGATGTTTGCTGTCTTGTGTGTTTTCTATATTGGGTTGTACTATGATGATGCATGTGTGACCACATTGCATGGGCCTGATCAACTCATTCTTTGTGTAACTTGTGCAGAGTCATGGTATTACCGCGGAGAAACCGTGAGACGACTGAGGGTCAACCCGACCCGGTCCTGACTGCATTGGCTGAGATGCAGGAGGCTAGACTAGCCGATCAGAAGGCTGCTGCTAGATTGGCCAACCAGGCGATGATGGACGGCGTTCGCGAGGCGAACTGAAAAGGCCACAGAAGATGTTATTGAGGCGAACAGGCTGGCAAACATGACCATGATGAGGGTCATGTTGGAGGAAATGAGGGCTGGCCGCAATGAGGGTCAGTTTCCTCCTCCACCACCTCCACCGCCACCACCACCATCACCTCCACCTAGTATTCAGGACGATAGCTAGAGTCATGTTGAGGGTACCAGTCATCTTACTGGGGTGATTGAACCCTACCATGAGCCTGCTGAGGATCGTGATGTGATTGACCGTTGGCTTAATGCTTTTCGCAAGCATAAGCCTCCCTCCTTTGATGGATCTTATGATCCTATTGCTGCTGTGAGATGGCTTCAGGCGCTGGATAAGATCTTCAGAGTCATGCAATGCACCGACCCACAGAAGTTGATGTTCGCCACATATATGCTGGAGGGCGATGCACATGAGTGGTGGATGAACACCTTTCATGCTTTTGAGATGCAGGGTCATGTCATGACATGCCCGTTCTTTGAGGATTGCTTCCTTGGGAGGTATTTCCCATACAATGCTCAGGAGGGAAGCAGGGGGAGTTCGACAGATTGGTGCAGGGCTCGTTGTCTGTTGACGAGAGTACTTGGCTAAGTTTAATGAGCTGGTGAAGTTCGCTCACTTTCGAATGACTATGCCTACTCCGACCTTTTTGGCTGCTAAGTTCCGCACGAGACTTAATGAGGAGATTGCAGAGCGTATTGCTGGAGCAACATCGAGAGATTTTGGTCAAGTTTGCACATTTTCGCATCGCTATGCCTACTCCGACGTTCTTGGCTGCTAAGTTTCGTAAGGGACTTAATGAGGAGATAGTTGATCGCATTGCTGGAGCTGCATCGAGAGACTTTGGGACCCTGGTGCAACAGTTTAGGGACATCGAGGATGTCTGCATTGTGAGCAAGGCCAAGATGGCCAAGGTTGCTGATGTGAAGGGAACTAGTAGTTCCACTTCCTGGAGAGACAGGAAGTTTGGGGGAAGAGGTAAAGGAAAGCAGTTGGTGGCTAGGCAAGCGCCAAATTAGTTTAAGAGGACTTCCGCTCAGGGGAGTACAGCGAGACCTCCTGCTCCCAGATGCACTGGATGTGGGAAGATTCATGTGGGGCCATGTGCTACCGGCCAGGTTATATGTTTCCAGTGTGGCAAAGAGGGCCACTATTCTAGAGATTGTCGTCGTCAACGGCTAGAGCTGCAGCGGTTCAGGCAGTTCCACTTCAGATGGTTCCCCTTTCACCTACCGCGGCACCTGCAGTGCGACCTACCATCGATCGTGTGTACATTTTGGATCGACAGCAGTCGGATAGAGCTCCGAACCTTGTGAGAGGTACTGTCTTTTTGGTGGTTCTACCATTGATGTTTTGTTTGATTCCGGGGCTACGCATTTTTTTATTGCAACCCCGATTGTTGTGGGGCTTGTGTTGCCTAGTGATGTGCTTTCTCCATCGTTGCGGATAACCACTGCCACCGGAGAAAAGTGTGATACCTCCACTGTGCATCGAGATGTCGTGTTTCAGTAGGATGGCCGTGATTTTTCGGTAGATCTGATTGGGTTGCCGATGGCCAACTTGGAGATCATCCTTGGCATGGATTGGTTGTCCAAGAACTGTGTTATGATTAACTGTTGTGCCAAGCGAGTGGTGATGTCTCTGTGTGATTCCACAGCCAGTTCCTCGCCTTATATTTCAGTGCTGCAGGCTAGGAGAGCCTTTGAGAGCAGGGGCTTTTGACTATGTCATGTTGGGAGGTTTTGTGAGTGGGACACAGAATGATATCACAAGCATTCTTGAGGTGAAGGAATTCCTCGAGGTGTTTTCTGAGGAGATTCCTGAGTTTTCGCCACAGCGGGAGATAAAGTTCTCCATAGACTTTTTGCCTGGTGTGGGGCCCATTTCTTTAGCTCCATATCGGATGTTGCCACCAGAGTTGGCAAAGCTGAAGAAGCACATTGAGGATTTTTCAGCGAAAGATTTCATTCGACCGAGCGTGTCTCCATGGAGAGCACCGGTCATCTTAGTGAAAAAGAAAGACGAGACTATGCGATTGTGCACCGATCGATTACATGCAGCTGAACAAGGTGACAATCAAGAACAACTATCCCCTTCCCCGTATTGATGATATGTTGGATCAGCTTAAGGGCGCTTGTGTGTACTCAAAGATTGATCTCCGGTCCGGATACCATCAGATTCAGGTTAAGCCGGAGGATGTCCCCAAGACTGCGTTTCGCTTGAGATACGATCATTATGAGTATTTGGTGATCTCGTTTGGACTCACCAATGCACCCGCAGTGTTCATGGATTACATGAACAAGATTTTCCAGCCGTACCTGGATCAGTTTGTCGTCTTCATTGATGACATCTTGATTTACTCCAAGACCGAGGAGGAGCATGCTGAGCACTTGAGGATTGTGTTGCAAGTGCTGAAGGAGAAAAAGCTTTATGCTAAGCCTTTGAAGTGTGAGTTCTAGCTCAAGTCTGTGAAGTTTCTTGGGCATGTGATTTCTGCAGAGGGAGTTGCGGTAGACCCGAACAAGATTGAGGCCGTGCTAGATTGGGAGAGGCCCAAGACGGTTACGGAAGTGAGGAGTTTTCTGGGTTTTGCAGGTTACTACCGGAGGTTCATCAAGGGATTCTCCATGTTGGTTCTACCTTTGACTCTCCTTACCCGGAAGGTGACTCTATTTGTGTGAACTCACGAGTGTGAGGAATGCTTTCAGGAGTTGAAGGAGAGACTGACAACTGCATTTGTGTTGGTCCTTCCTGATCCTGCTGAGGAGGTTAAGCTTTACACCGACGCCTCTGAAAAGGGGCTAGGCTATGTGTTGATGTAGTTGGGCAAGGTGATTGCTTATGCTTCAAGGCAGTTGAAGCGTTATGAGGAGAACTACCCGACTCATGATTTGGAGTTGGCTGCTATTGTGTTTGCTTTCAAGATTTGGAGGCATCATCTCTGTGGCATGAAGTTTGCCGTGTTCAGTGACCACAAGAGCTTGAAGTATCTGTTTGATCAGAAGGAGTTGAACATGAGACAGGGGAGATGGATGGAGTATCTGAAGGACTACGACTTTGAGATGAAGTACCATCCTGGCAAGGCCAATGTGGTAGTTGATGCTTTGAGTCGGAAATTTGTGAGTCTATCCAGTTTGACCATGGGTGATTATGATATTATTGAGCAGTTTCGAGATCTGACGGTGACCTCTCTGTTTGGGGGTTCACTTCTTGAAATGGAGATTGTGCAAGTTGAAAATGAGCTCATGGAGAAGATTAAAGAGGCGCAAGTGCAAAGAGAGTGCCTGGATTACGTGAAGAACCAAGACAGTGTGTCTTGGATTAAGGATGGACTTTTGTTGTTCCAGAAGAGGATTGTGGTTCCGCAAGGTCCTTTGACTATTGAGGTGATGACAGAGGCTTATAAGGGCCAGTTTACTGTCCACCCTGGTGCTACAAGATGTACCAGGACTTGAAGAGGAATTACTGGTGGTCGAGTATGAAGATGGACATAGTTGTTTTTGTGTCCAAGTGTCTGATTTTCCAGAAGGTGAAGATTGAACACCAAAAGCTGTCTGGTAAACTTCAACCTCTTGAGATTCCGGAATGGAAATGGGAGAGCATTTCCATGGACTTTGTGGTGGGTTTGCTGAAGACTCAGGTTGGTTGTGACTCTATCTGGGTCATTGTGGACAGATTGACAAAGTTTGTCCACTTTCTTCCGGTGAAGGTGAGCTTCACTACTGAGCAGTTGGCCAGACTGTATGTTCGCGCGATTGTGAGGCTTCACGGGGTGCCCGAGAGTATCATCAGTGATAGGGACCCGAAGTTCACATCTCGGTTCTGGGAGGCGCTGCAGGGAGCTTTTGATACTCAGTTGAGATTGAGTACTTCCTATCACCCTCAGACTGACGGACAGACTGAGCGGACCATCCAGACCTTGGACGACATGTTGAGGGCTTTCACTTTGGAGCAGGGTTCAGCATGGGATAGGTACCTGCCATTGGTTGAGTTTTCGTACAACAACAGTTTCCATGCTAGCCTGGGCATGGCACCCTACGAGATGTTGTATGGTAGGTGGTGTCGGACTCCTACCTGCTGGTTTGAGGTTGGAGATAAAGAGTTGTTTGGCTTGGACTTTGTCCAAGATACTACCCAGCAGATCCAGTTGATCAGAGAAAAGCTGAAGCAGGCGCAGAATCGCCAGAAGAGCTACTATGATGTTAAGCATCGACCGCTGGAGTTCAGTGAGGGTGAGCACGTGTTTGTGAGACTTTCACTCGTCACTAGTGTTGGTCGGGCCCTCAGAGTGAGGAAGCTGAGCCCGAGATTCATTGGGCCATACCAGATCCCCGGTAGAGTAGGACCTGTTGCCTACCGGCTTGCCTTGCCTCCGAACTTAGCCAACATCCACGACGTGTTTCACGTGTCTCAGCTTCGGAAGTACATAGCAGAACTTGAAAACTCTCGTCGGACCACTCAAGAAGCTGAGGAGCAAAATCATTCTGATGGGAGCGAGAGGACGAGCTTCTCCGGTAATACCCCGAGTTTCGGGACAGATATGTTTATGATTTTAAGGACAAAATCCTTAAAAAGGTGGGGTTAATATAAGAATCTGCACCGTTAATTTAGGAAATTAATTAATTAATTATGTGATTAATGAGATAATTCCATAATTGACCCTAGTAATTATGATAAGACTTAAATAATTATGGAAGTGATTAATAATGTGGAAAGTCGCTTTTCTGATGAAAAGTGCAGATATCGGTTCTGCCTCACGATATAAATGCGTACCGATGAAGTATCCCGGAAAATTATGAAAAGTATGTATATATTACTAGAATAATATATAGGACTTGTATAACAAGTTTGAGGGTCAAAATAATGAGAAATGGTGCCAGAACTGATACTGGCTATGTAAAAGCGCGTATCGAAAAGGTGCTGCGAAAAATAAAATAAAAATATGACAAATCTTAGAAAAATGAGTAGGTTCAGAATCCTAAGTTTGAGATTAATATGCTAAGCGTAACTATTAGCGCTAATACTGTGCGATTAAAACTAAAGTGGCCTATATAAGGCCTTGGCACATATTTCAGGTTCAGGTAACTCGGGGGTTGAGACCTCGGGCGGTAGGAGGCCAGAGCTGAGTTAGATATTGCTGATTATACTGTTATGCTTGGATGTTGACATGTTTTATCTTTATGATTATGTTGTTATTGTTGAGACTGTTTTCATTGAGACCTATGGTATTTTCGTTGACCCGATAGACACGAAAGGATACTCCTTTTGTGTGGACCTAGGAATGTGAAGACTGTTTTCTGACACTTAAAGAGAAGTTGACTACTGCTCCTGTGTTGACCCTTCCCGATTCGGAAGGTGAGTTTGAAATGTATTGTGATGCTTCCAAGAAAGGTTTGGGGAGTGTGTTGATGCAAGATAGGAAGGTGGTTGCTTATGCTTCTAGGCAGTTGAAGCCTCATGAAGAAAATTATCTGATGCACGATTTAGAGATCGCCGCTGTAGTGTTTGCCTTGAAAATCTGGAGGCACTTTCTGTACGGGATGAAATTTTCTATGTTCAGTGATCACAAAAGCTTGAAATATTTGTTTGATTAGGAAGAGTTGAACATGAGACAACGAAGATGGGTTGAATTTTTAAAAGATTATGATTTCGAGTTGAAATACCATCCGGGTAAAGCTAATATGGTAGTAGATGCCTTGAGTAGGAAGTCTGTCAGCGTGTCCCAGCTGATGATGTGGGATAATGAGGTGATTGAACAGTTCCGGATTTGAAAATAACGGATTTCTTTGCAGGTAGGATTTGTGATATTGAGCTGACTAGAATTGAGAATGAGCTACATGAGAAAATTAAAGAAACTCATATACGAAATAACAGTATTAAATACTTGAAAGGCCAGAGTGGCATATCTGTGAATGAACAGGGATTGTTGTTATATCAGGGCAGGATTGTTGTGCCCAAGGAGCTTGCAGAGGAAGTTATGGTTGAGGCTCATAAGGGTCAGTATGCTATGCACCCAAGTGCTACAAAAATGTATCAAGATCTGAAAGAGAAATTTTGGTGGCCTGAAATGAAGAAGAATATGGCAGATTATGTATCAAGGTGCTTAGTTTGTCAGAAAGTCAAGATAGAACATCAGAAATCTATTGGTTTACTTCAGCCACTGGATATACCAGAATGGAAATGGGAGAGCATCTCTATGGATTTCGTTGTTGGGTTGCCTCGGACTCAGGCTGGTTACGATTCAATTTGGGTTATAGTGGACAGGCTTACGAAGTCTGCACATTTTCTGCCAGTGCGAGTGGATTTCTCTACAGAGAAATTAGCAAAATTATATGTAAATGAGATTGTAAGGCTCCACGGGCTACCAATTAGTATTGTCAGTGATCGAGACGCAAAATTTACTTTGCGTTTTTGGGGAGCCTTGCAGCAGGCTTTTGGCACTCAGCTCAGGCTGAGCACTGCGTATCACCCGCAGACTGATGGTCAGACTGAGAGGACCATACAGACACTTGAGGATATGCTGAGAGTTTGGACACTGGACCAGGTACTGCTTAGGATAGATACTTGAAATTGGTGGAATTATCGTGTAATAACAGTTTTCACTCCAGTCTGGGCATGACACCATATAAGGCATTTTATGGACGAAGATGTCGTACTCGTGCTTGTTGGACTGAAGTAAGTGACAAAGAGGGATTTGGTCTGGATTTTGTACAAGAAACTACAGAACAGATTGAAATGATCAGAGAAAAGCTTAAACAGACACAAAATCGATAGAAAAGTTACTATTATAATAGACACAGACCGCTGGAATTCGAAGAAGGTGATCATGTATTTGTGCGGTTATCCCCGGTCATGAGTGTTGGCCGTGCATTGGGTGTGAGGAAGCTACGTCCTCGATTTATTGGGCCGTATCAGATAATGAAAAGAGTGGGATTAGAGGCCTATCATCTTGCCTTGTCCCCACAGTTGTCGAATCTACATGATGTTTTCCATGTATCACAGCTGTGGCGTTATGTTCGGGATGAATCACATGTGGTGATACCAGATGATATTGAGATTCAGAGAACTTAAAAACTCCGGTAGGTCCTATTGATATCCTAGACCGCAGTGAAAAGAGGCTAAGAAGCAAAAATATTCCAATGCTAAAGATTCAGTGGGAAGGACGTACACCTGAGGAGGCTACTTGGGAGCAGGAGGATGAGATTCTCCGGCTGTATCCTGAGTTAGCGGACATGTATGATTTAATTTTGCAGACAAAAATTTCAAAAAGGAGGGGTGAATATAACACCTCGCATTTCTAAAACATATATTAAATGTGGATTAAAGGGTAGGATTAGTGAAAATCCTAAAATTAAGGTCAAAATACAAAGAAAGGATAAAACGGTAATTAGCCAAACATGTAACCCTAGGATAGTAAAATTGAGTAGGAGGTCTCAAATGATAAAACTAACTCTGGAAATGGATTCAAAACAAAAAATTGAGTGGTTAGGCAAGTTTCTGAAAACTTGGTGAATAGTGTTTTTACTGGGTAAAAATATTGCGGTACAGTTGCACTGTAAAGCGTGCCGATTGAATTTTGAGCTCTAGGTTTGGATATAAGTTATAAATGGTACATAGGACTAGGAAATATGGTTTTTGGCAAAAAATGATGGAAAATAGTGTGTTTGGGGAAGCGTGCCCACGACGCGCATAACAACTTAAAACTGCGATTTCTCCGAACGACCGAAAAATTCCAGATTCATCTGTTCGAGGGAAATTAAAGGACAATAGTTAATGTTAAAAATTAGAGTTTCTAAATAGGTTATGAAATTATGGACGTTTAGTGGAATAGGCGGGAGATTTGAATTAGTTTGAAATCACGTGAGGCGGCGGTGGGGCCCACCTCACTTAAGTGGACTTAGCCACATGGACCAGTCACTATTCATCATCATCTAAAACCTCTCTTCTCTCTCTTAAAAACCGTGGAACTCACTAAGAAAGGGGGAGGAGAAATTGGTTGGTTCTTGATGATTTAGCCACCGAATCCAACGAAATTTGTCATCAAACTTTAAGTAAACGACCATCCGGACACATCCCACTAATTAGTTTTCCTTGAAACTCTCTCATTTGAGAGAAAAGGGGCAAAACCAGCCACAAAAAATGGAGGAGTTTTTGAGATTTTGGAGTTGTGTGTTCAAGCCATTGCTTGGGGATCACTTGGAGGAGTCCTAGGCGAAGCTTGTGAGTAAGTTTTGATGCATTTTATTGGTTGATTCATGAATCTAAAATTTGAAAACCTAGAGCTAAATTGTATGATTGATGTAGTTAGAGAGCTCAAATGGAAATTGTGTATTAGACAATTGTGGTTTAGAATGATGTTTTAGAGTGATTGATATGATAAAAATTATTGGTGAAATTGGGATTTTAACTTAGTGAATTTCTGGTTGTGGTTCATGACTTTGTGAATTTGATTGGTTGGAGGATTGTGTAATTGAATTATTGAGTGTTTGTATGAATTAAAAGTAGGATTGTATGACGTGTGGGAATGTTGAATTGAATTGAATAACCCTTGGAGAGTGGGCATGAACAATTCAGCCATAATGAGGAAATTGGAGTGTGAGGTTGTAAAATCATGCAATTGATGTATTGTGTTGTTAAATGGTATTTAGAGGTGTTGTGTGATGAGTGGATGCATGGAAATTGAAGGAAAAATACTTGGAGTGTGTGAGAGTGTACATTGGACCTAGAAGGAAATAATTGGGAAAATGTTGTGATGGTGTAGGATGGAAAGTGGGACCTAAAATGGTGTTGTGGTAGTCTTGGGATGCTAAAGAAAAATTAAAAGAAAATAAAGAAAAATATTTTATGATTTAAGCCTATAATGGCCGAACCAAGCATAGGTGGGGGAGGTTTTGGTGCTTTGTAATCTTGGTTGATTGCACCTTGTATTGATGATCCTTGTGTGATCATTGTAGGTTGCCTCCCGCAGAATTGAACTCAGAACCGTGAGCTTGGTTGGTTGCCTTTGGTCCCGGATCAAAGGGATTTTGGTAAGTGGTCTTGAACCTATGCATGTGTAATTAATAAACTTGCATATATCTTGGTTGTTTGATATGGAAATGGAAATGGCCGATGTGGAGGCATTTCTTGTGAACTGTGGATTGGAGCGATCAAGCGAAGGAGATTATTAAGGTAATCCCTTGGTACTGGGGTTTGATCCCCGTGTGTGCTCCACCATGCCCGTTGAGGGTAGTGGTTGGAGGTGTATGTGAATAATGTAGTATAACATGTTCATGCATTGTTGTATGTTTAGTGGTACATATGATGTACTGAGTCTCTAGCCAATAGACAGTTGCCTTCGGGGGTTACGGACTTCCACTGGATAGGTCTCTATGAGGGAGTTCCAGTTGACCTGGGGTCATGGTGTGTCATCCGTGAAAGTTGGAAATGGCCTTGAAGGCCGATGCATGCTGGAGGGAAAAACAAAACTTTTTCATTGCGGAACACACATGCATTCAAGGTCATGCTTTAGGAAAGCATGATGTTACCTTGTTCGTGAAAACTTGTGATGATCAAAGTAGGTCTGAAGGGTTCAGACCCTCTAACGTTGATCCACACCACCCACTGCGTCTAGGTGCAAGAACTCCTTCTTGTGAAACCGCCAAATGATCACTACAATGAGGCTTGCTAAGCGCACACTGTGTGAAGAGAAAGGCTAGGTAAAAGTGTTTGAAAGAGTGAATCTTTCAATGTGAAAACTTCACAAAAGTGGCGCAGGAGAGGAGAAGATAATGGCTTGGTTGGTTTTTTAAAAACCCTAGAAGGAACATATATAAAGAGGCGCACAAGAGGAGCCTATTTGTTCAAAACAAATCAGATTTTTAATCAATAAAAATCCCTTCCAAAAGGGCGCTCCATCAAAGAGAGAGAGAATAGGATTTGTTGCAAATCAAATCTCATCAAATCTTGCCAACAACATCCTATCATATCTTTATGATATATTATAGTTGCAATTGTATGAAAGTATGAGATATGTTGTAGATGTGCATTCATCCACATTCATATAGAGATTATATGATTCATTATGTTATGATGCACTGATGATATATGTTATGATGTTCCTGGCCAGTGAATATGTATGTAGGCTCTTGGGTCATTCCCTTGAGTTATTTCATGCTCTTGAGATATTGTGTATAGACTGCCTATAACTCGACTCTGAGGGTTATTGTACACTAGCATGTTTGACATGCCAGGTGTTGGCTATTCGAGGACGAGTCCTATAATAGCTAACCAGGATCAGATATGTTGCTATGTTTATGATGTATGATTATATATATGCTTTATATCTGACTTGTCATGCAGGAAGTGAGTTCAAGGGAATAGAGGATTCTCTATAAACATTGAGCGTACTGAGATTGTTGTTATCTCACCCCTTCTTGGGGGACATCATTTCAGGTACCTACCATAATTGTGAGCCCTCCATGGGCAAGGACCAGGCACATGGCTAGTGGAGTGCCAGTGGATATTTATTTGATAGCATGTTTAGCTTTGATCATGCTATAGTTATGTATTTCGAGATTATGTCAATTTTGTAACAATCCTCATGACTTGTATTTGATGAGCTTATAGAGAACTATGTATTTATTTAGATGCATGTGTTGAGTATATGAATATGCTGTAATTGATGTTTAGTTTTGGGCATGGGCCTTTATGTATATATTGATCCATTGAGAGGATCACAGTCCATGTTGAACTTGTGAGATGTCTGTTTATATCAACTGTGTCAATCAAGATTATATTATGGAGTGAGATTTTATCTCCTAGTTATCCGTTAAACAGTCATTATGCTGTCTGTGAGACTCTGGCAGGAATGACACTTGTTGTCATATCCGGTTAGTCAATGGCCACTAATAATGGCTAATGGGATTAGTTAGTAGTTGTATGTTTTAGATTTATTACGCTTACACAATATCTCATGTGAACGATTTTGGAAATGTTTTTAGAAAATGTTTTCGAAAAAGTTAACTCATATTTTTAAGAGACGATTTTATATTTAATAAAATAAAGTCTTCTGCTGTGTACGCTAAATATCATGTATGTTAACAACTGGAGTACTACGGGATGTTACATTTATGGTATCAGAGCAGTTTCACTGGGACATTCACTGATTTATTGCTTAAGTGTTAACTACCTATATAGTGTTTCTTTGAGTGCTTTAATAATGCATATGTCATCACTGGTATGAGCGTAGCTAACTTATTCCTAGTGTAGTTATGTGCAGCTATCATGGCTCCTCAAAGGAGGACCCGTCGGGTAGTTGACGATCTAACATCGGATCCCGTAGAGCAGCTCTTCAGCAAACCTTGAATAGTGCAAGGGAAGCTGATTTACAAAGGATGGCTGAGGCCAAAGAGAGAGACATGGAGCACATGAGGAAGACCAGTGAGGATCTCGTGGCTTAAAACAGATTGGCGAATGTGGAGATGATGAGATTAATATTGGGTGACGTACGAGCAGGATGTTCACCACCACCACCACAACAGGATGTTCAGATGGCAGATCTGACACCAGTTGTTGTGCTTATTGTACTGGGACAGGAAGGAGTTGGCAATGCCACCCATGATGTTGAGGTGTCTGAGCACCGAGGGAGAGATGGACCACTGATAAAGAGACTCGGGAGAGAATGCTGAATGCTTTCAGTAAGCATTCCCCACCCCACTTTCAAGGGTGGAAGAGGCCATGTTGATGCCCTTGAGTGGCTACAGGTGATGGAGTGCATTTTTTAGGTTATGGAGTGCGATGCAGAGATGAAGCTTCTGTATTCTGTGTATATGCTGTAGGGAGATGCAGCGGACTGGTGGAACAATGTCAGGCTTTGTGAGTTCAACATATCACCTAGAGACAGATCGTCAGACGGAGATAACCATTCGGACATTGGAGGACATGTTGAGAGCATGTGCACTAGAGCAGGGAAATGTTAGGGACAAGTACCTACTATTGGTTGAGTTCTCCTACAACAACAGTTATCATGCCAGTTTGGGCATGGCTCCTTATGAGGCTTTGTATGTCCGTAGGTGTAGGACATCTACATATTGGATTGAAGTTGGGGAAAATCAGTTATTGAGACCAGAATTGTTCCGAGACTACAAAGCAAATAGAGATGATCAGAGATCGGCTAAAGAAAGCTCAAAGCCATCAGAAAAGCTATTATGATGGGAGGAATCGACCCCTGGAATTCTCAAAAGGGGATACTATGTTTATTAGATTGTCACCAACCACAGGTGTTGGGTGTGCATTAGGAGTTAGGAAGTTGAGTCCACGGTTTATTAGACCCTATCAGATAATAAAAAGGGTCGGACCGGTGGCTTATCAACTTGCTCTACCTCTGAACTTGGCAAACTTACATGATGTTTCCCATGTGAGTCAGCTCCGCAGATATATATCTGATGACTCCCACATCGTCTAGCATGATGATATAGAGATCAAGAAGGATCTGAAGTTTGTTGTTGGACCTGCTAAGATTCTAGCTCGTTATGAGAAGCAGCTGAGGAATAAAGTTGTTCCTATGGTTAAGATTCAATGGGAAAATTGACATCAGAGGATGCCACATGGGAGCAGGAGGTTGGACCTCACATGGATGATACAACCTTTTTATGAGCCAGTAGAAGATCAGAAGACGAAAGACCGTCGGCTGAATGCTTTTCGTAAGCATAAGCCACCTCATTTGATGGATCTTATGATCCCATTATTGCTGCTAGATGGCTCCAGGCCCTGGAAAAGATATTCAGAGTGATGCAGTGTACTGACCCACAAAAGCTGTTATTTGCTACTTACATGCTTGAAGGAGATGCTCATGAGTGGTGGATGAACACCTCTCAGGCCTATGAGATGCAGGGTTATGTTATCACGTGGCCATTTTTTGAGGAGCTGTTCCTTGGGAGATGCTTTTCGTATGATGCTCAGGAGAGGAAGCATGGGGAGTTTGAGTGCCTGGTGAAGGGCTCGATGTCTGTTGATGAATATTTGGCTAAGTTCAATGAATTGGCCAAATTTTCTCACTTTCGGATTGCCATGCCTACACCTACTTTTTTGGCGGCTAAGTTCTGTAAGGGACTTAATGTAGAGATAACTAACAGGTTAGCTGGAGCTGCGTCCAGAGATTTTGGTACCTTGATTCAGCAGTGGCGAGATATAGAGGATGTCTGTGTGAGAAACAAGAAGAGGAAAACTGGAGAGCCAGAGGTAAAGGGATCTAGTGGCTCCACTACTTGGAGAGACAGGAAATTTGTGGGAAAGGGTAAAGGGAAGCAGTTATCTGCCAGGCAGACGCCAAGCTAGTTCAAGAGGACACATACGTAGTAGAGGAGTGCAGCTAGACCTTCCAATATTCCCAAGTGTATTGGATGTGGGAGATCACATGTTGGGCCGCGTTCCACCGACCAGATTATTTATTTCCATATGGCAAGGAAGGCCACTATGCCAGAGATTGTCCTTCTTCAGTTGCTAGGGCTGCAGCAGTTCAGGCGGCCCCTCTTCAGATGGTTCCTGCTCTACCTGTGGCGACACCTGTCGTTCCACCAATTACGGGCCGAGTGTACACCCTTGATCGCCAGGAATTGTGTGATGATTAATTGTTGTGCAAAGAAAGTGGTGATGTCTCCTTGTGATTCCACTACCAGTTCTTCTCTTTATCTATCAGTGCTTCAGGCTAGGAGGGCCTTGAGATCAGGGGTATAAGGTTTTGTCATGTTGGGGGTTTGGCGAGTGGGACACAAAGGGATATTACCGGCATTTTTATGGTGAGGGAATTCCTTGAGGTGTTTCCTGAGTTTCCGCCACAGCGGGAGATAGAGTTCTCCATTGATCTTTTGCCTGGTGTGGGGCTGATTTCGTGAGCTCCATACCGGATGTCTCCACCTGAGTTAGCGAAACTGAAGAAGCACATTGAGGATCTTTCTGCGAAGAACTTCATCCGACCGAGGGTGTCTTCATAGGGAGCACTGGTCATTTTTGTTAAGAAGAAAGATGGGACCATGCAATTGTGCACCGACTACTAACAGTTGAACAAGGCGACAATAAAAAATAAGTATCCCTTCCACGCATTGATGATCTTTCGGATCAGCTTAGGGGTGCTTGTGTGTATTCCAAGATTGATCTTCGGTCCGGATACCATCAGATTCGGGTTAAGCCGGAGGATGTCCCCAAGACCGCATTTCGTTCGAGATACGGTCATGATGAATATTTGGTGATCCCGTTTGGACTCACCAATACACCGGCGGTATTCATGGATTAGATGAACTGTATTTTTCAGCCGTACTTGGATCGTTTTGTGATCGTCTTCATTGACGACATTTTGATTTACTCCAAGAATGAGGAGGAGCATGAGGAGCACTTGAGGATTGTGTTACAGGTGCTTAAAGAGAAGAAGCTTTATGCAAAGCCTTCAAAGTGTGAGTTTTGGCTCAATTTAGTGAAATTCTTTGGGCATGCGATTTCTGCAAAAGGAGTTGCTCTAGATCCAAACAAAATTGAGGCAGTGATGGATTGGAAGAGACCCAAGATAGTTACAGAGGTGAGGAATTTCTTAGGTTTGGCAGGTTACTATAGGAGGTTCATTTTAAGATTCTCCAAGATAGTGTTGCCACTTACTCTTCTTACCCGGAAGGAGACTCCATTGGTGTGGACTCACGAGTGTGAGGAATGCTTCCAGGTGTTGAAGGAGAGATTGACGACTGCAGCAGTGTTGGTTATGTGAGTTGATGCAGACTTGCAGAGTTGTTGCTTATGTGTCGAGGCAGTTAAAGCCTCATGAGGAGAAATACCCGACTCATGATTTGGAGTTGGCTGCTATTGTCTTTGCTTTTAAGATTCGGAGGCATTACTTGTATGGTATGAAGTTTGCAGTGTTTATCGATCACAAGACTTTGAAGTACCTGTTTGACTAGAAGGAGCTGAACATGAGACAAAGGAGATGGATGGAATTTCTCAAGGACTATGACTTTGAGTTGAAGTACCACCAGGCAAGGCCAAAGTGGTAGCGAATGCTTTGAGTTGAAAATCCGTTAGTCTATCCAGCTTGATGATTAATGATTTTGATTTGATTGAAAAATTTCGAGACTTGACGGCGACCTATTTGTTTAGGGGTGCACTTCTTGAGATGGAGACAATGAGAGTTGAAATGAGCTGATGGAAAAGATCAAAGAGGTGCAAGTGCAAAGAGAGTGCCTTGACTATGTAAAGAACCAAGGTTGTATATCTTGGAACGAAGATGGATATTGATGTTGCAGAAAAGAATTATGGTACCTAGAGGTCCATTGACGGAGGAGGTGATGTCAGAGGCTCATAAGGGCCAATTCACTATCCACCTGCGGCTACAAAGATGTATTAGGACTTGAAGAGAAACTTCTGGTGGCCGGACATGAAGAAAGATATAGCAGTTTATGTGTCCAACTGTTTAATATGCCAAAAAGTGAAGATTGAGCATCAGAAATTGTCTGGTAAGCTTCAACCTCTTGAGATTCCGCAGTGGAAGTGGGAGAGCATTTCCATGGACTTCGTGGGGGGATTGCCTAAGACTCAGGCTGGTTGTGACTCTATTTGGGCCATTGTGGACAGATTGACTAAGTCTGCCCATTTTCTCCCTGTAAAGGTGAGCTTCACTATAGAGCAGTTGGCCAAGCTATAAGTTCGCGAGATTGTGAGGCTTTACGGGGTTCCCGAGAGTATTATTAGTGATAGGGATCTGAAGTTTACATCTCGATTATGAGAGGCGCTGCAGGGAGCTTTTGGTACTCAGTTGAGGTTGAGTACAACCTATCACCCTCAGACTGATGGACAGACTGAGCGGACCATCCAGACATTGGAGGACATGTTGAGAGCTTGCACGTTAGAGCAGGGCTATGCATGGGATCGGTACTTACCGTTGGTTGAGTTTTCGTACAACAACAGTTTTCATGCTAGCATTGGCATGACACCCTACGAGACGCTTTATGATAGGAGGTGTCGTACTCCTACCTGTTGGTCTGAGGTTGGAGATCGTGAACTATTTGGCTTGGACTTTGTCCAGGAGACTACCCAACAGATCCAAATGATTAGAGAGAAGCTGAAGTAAGCACAGAATCGCAGAAGAGCTACTATGACAACAAGCATCAACCACTGAAGTTCAGTGAGGGTGAACACGTGTTTGTGAGACTTTCACCTGTGACTGGTGTTGGTCGGCCCTCGGAGTGAGGAAGCTTAGCCCAAGATTCGTTGGGCCATACCAGATACTTGTTAGGGTAGCACTTGTTGCCTACCAGCTTGCCTTACCTCCAAACATGGCCAACATCCACGACGTGTTTCACGTGTCCCAGTTATGGAGATACATAGCGCATCCTTCGCATATTGTGCAACCTGATGACGTGGAAGTTTGGGAGAACTTAAAGACTCTCGTCGGACTACTCAAGATACTTGATCGTGGTGAGAAGAAATTAAGAAGCAATGTCATTCCCATGATCAAAGTGCAATGGGAAGGAAGAAACCCTGAGGAGTGTACTTGGGAGCGAGAGGACGAGCTTCTCCAAGAATACCTCGAGTTTAGGAACATGTATGTCTCTAATTTTGCGGACAAAATTCTTAAAAGGTGGGGTGAATGTAAGAACCTGCACCATTAAATTAGGAATTTAAATAATTTAATTATGAGTTTAAGAAATAATTCCATAATTGACTTTGAATAAATATTGAAAGATTAGAATAATTATCACAAGGGTTTAACAACGCTGAAAGTCGTTTTTTTGACGAAAAGTGCAGATACCGGTTCTGCTTCACGGTATAAATGCGTACCGGTGAAGTATTCCGAAAAATTATAATAAGTATATGAATATTCCTAGAAAAATACCTAGGTCAAGTATATCAAGTTTGGAGTAAGAATAATGAGTGCTGATGTCAGAACTTATACCGGCTACGTATAAAATGCGTACTGGCAAAGTGCTGCGAAAATTATAATAAAAATATGACAATTCCTAGAAAAATGGCTAGGTTTAGGATATGAAGTTTGAGATTAAAATGATTAGCGGAGCTATTAGAGCTAATACTGACGGATTAAGTTAAGTGCATTGTTGGGTGGTTTGCTGATGGTGGACAAATATAAGTTCTGATAGGGGACGTTCTTCTGTTCTTGCAGAACACAGATTCGTCCCTTAGTTCCAACCCAAGTGCGCAAGTGCACGCATCAAGTAATAACGGGAGTATTAATGCCCAAATTATCGTTCCCACGAGGATAGAGTGCTAATTATTGTTTTATCACTGTTTATAAAGAGTGAAAATGAGAAGAAAAGTTAGTAAATGAACTGTCCGGTCAAACGTTCCCTACTATCTTGACAACGTTCCTCAGGAACAGTAGGTTCAACCTGATGGCAAACAGTTGCTCACTGCGTTATGTATGTGATCCCTCCTGTTTAGAAGAATGTGAGATAACAATCATTGGAGTTTTTATACGTACTAAATAAAATAAAATAAAATAACTAAAACAGAAATAACTATAATCAAGAGACAACAAGGTGGTGGTTAAAATAGTTTAACAGAAGGAACGGATTCACTGCTTCACTCTTAAAGGGGCTGTTTTCTCTACTCAAGACTTAGCACCTTTTGGCTTTGTCCTAGTTTCTTTGCCTGCCAACTCTGATTCCTCAGCTCATGCTCTAGATGGCTCACAAGTTTCCATATTCCTATGGTTCCCTTGACTCCAACAGGTACTTAGTTCAAAACCTTAAAATGGACGAGTTGGCCCCTTATTCCTAAGGTGACCAGTAGCGTTTTTGCCATGACATCTACCTTCCCCCAATGGCTAAGCTGTCTGAAATCCCTTCCTTATGGAAGTTCCTTTCTCAGTATGTACCCAATTTCCATTGGCGCACAATGAATATAGCTTACTTAGCCAAAGAAATACAAAAAGCTTCGGTCAAGAGTTTTGAAAACAGTTCTTTAAGAGTTTCACAGTTTACCCATTCCACAGATAGTTCAGCTCATGGCTGATAGTTTAAACATAATTATTCTCAACTGAGATCACATAGACTCGAGATTCAGTCAAGAGATAACGATTGGAACGAAGAGAAAAACACTTATATTAATTTAAAAGACAGTTTACAAAAAGAAACAGAAAATGGAGAAAGATGGGTATTTGCTCGTGAGGAGTCTTGATGGTTGTTTATAGAGAAGGGAAGAGGGGTTGTCACTTAACTATAGTTACAACCGAACATTAAACTAAGTTACTAACTACTACTAAGTGATCTCTTCCTTTCGGACTGCAAATCCTCCAGGATTCGATGATGTTTTTGTGTGAGGGAGGTCGTATTTATAGCTGGAAGAGGAATGGCAAGACTGTAATTCCCTTGGAGCTAGTTGCTTGAATGAAGGGACGGGACTGTGGTAGCAGAGTGCGAAGCTTGCGTGAATTGCTGAATGGAACAGGATTTGGTGATGATTAGCCGTTGTTTGCAGGCCTTCCCATGTTTTGCTTCTGTTTTCAGCCAATGAGAACTCTTGATTCTCTGCTCTTCACGTTTCCAGCTGCTCAGTTGGGGCACCGCCTTGCTTTTTAGAAGTCTTTAACTCTACATTACCTACAAAGTGTACAGAAGCATTAAATGAATGGAGCAGGTGCATTAAATGTGTCTCAGCCCGTTCCCCTTTTAATATAATTTAAAGGAATACGTTACCATCTGTTCCCCCACTGTGTTTTTGTCATAAATGTGTAAAATAAGTGACTTTCATACTGAAGTTGCTCATCAGATGAGGGAACATATGGTATTTTGCCATCAAAATGGGCTTAGATGGGAACGAATTTACGTCCCATCATGCATCTATATATATGATGGCACATTAACCTAGGTCAGATTACTACACTTCCTACATGCCTCCTTGCTGCAGCCTTGTGTTCCTCACTTGTCTCCCTCCTTCTCCTTCATGAAACTCACCCAAAAGAACCACCTTTCTCCATGTTTTCTTCACCAAAACACCATAGCTAGGTGTGAGCAAGCATTGTGAGGGAGAAATGCACTCTATTTCTGAGTTGCAGCCTCTGAGTTGTGAGGGTTGAGGGCTGACTTCACTGTTTGGTAGAGTGGGAGCCATTTACTTGGCATTTGGAGCTTCAATGAGCTATTTGGTAGAGCAAAGGACCAATCTTGTAGAGCATTTTCGTGGTCTTGTGGTAGCAGAACTATAGGCTAGTGTATAGTGCTCCAAGAGCATCCTTTTCCTCTGTTTTGGAAGCTTGGTATATATTCCCAACCTTTGCTCATGAATTTCTATATTAAAGATTAAGTCTTGATATGTAAAATGAGATGATTAAGTAACTAATATGAACACTGGTCTAAATGTGTTTAAAAATGCATGCTTGAATGCCTAGAAGTGTTAAAATTGGAACCTTAGATGGATATCTTTGCAAAGATGCAAAACTGCATTCTGTCGCGAAATATCCGGATATGATATCCGGATATTGATATTCAGATATGGATAACCGGATATTGGGTCTGAGATATCCGAATATGGATATCCGAATATTGACCCAGTGATATCTGGATATGAATATCTATATATGTTCCCGTGAAATATCTGAATATTCTGGGAATTTCGTGTTATGAGCCGTTCTGTCCAAACAGAAGCGTAGATTGAGTTTCTGGACCCTTAATTTGTTAGTAGGTACCTCTGGAATAATTAAACTAAGTCAAAACCTAAGATATGGAAGGCTTATGGCTTTGAGAGAAGCCTATGGTCATTAAACGAAAAGGGAAACATTGTCTTAATGTAATGAACTTCTAGATTATGAATATTGATAATGTTTCTGGTATAAACAGACTGTGATTGTGCTATTTGGTGATCGTGGACTTGTGTGGACTCTTAGTTGGGACTGTTAGCTTGACAGGTAAGCTTTCGTGTCCTCGATTTTACCCATTGTTGGTTCCCCTATACCTCATGGAGGGATGGTTTATATGCATGATGTGTTTTCTGAAATTATGTGAAGAATATTTGATATGCTATTGATCTGTCTTATGAGTGTAAATGCCATATGATATATGTGTGAGGTATACAACCTGGACGGTAAACCCTGAGTATGTGGAGACATACAAGATGGTAACTCCGTGGGTGAGGTACAAGAGTACAGTGGGTTGTAGACGTACGTAATTCTTACCTTTTATTCTCTGGCCAGTAGGATGCATACACACATGACATAGACATATGCTGCATTGCATGGATATTTGATATTATACCATTATTATGCTTTTGAACTTATATTGCACATGTAAGTGAGCTTGGGGTGGAGAGATCTTTGAGGACCCCTTGTAGTTTGAGGGTTAGAACCCTAGATAGGAATATTGGGGTTTTGATCTTGAAAGGGGGTAGGATAACAATTAGTATGCATGCTAGGAATAGATGTGTATTTAATTGCGGATGCTTAAATTATTGCGTTCATTGCTTAATACCATGAGGAACATTGCAAGGAATTGGGGTTCCAATTGGAGATTAAAGGGTTAATCTTGCAAGGAATTGAGGGTTAACTAATAAATATTTTTAGATAATAATTTATCCGAGTAATTATATGAATAAGTATTGTGAATCAATCCAAAGTAAGAAGTGAGGATCATAAGGTGAGTGCGCTCTAGCTACAGTGCTTTCCTCATATTTTTAAAATCAATTCTCATTGTTATTGTTTTATTTCTCTTAAATAAAAATTCAAAAACACGTCTTTACTTTTATTTCTTTTTGTTACTCAAAATCAATTCGCAATTTTTCCAAACAACAAACCGAGTTTTCCAACTTAAGGGGACTGGTTATTGTAGTACTTGGTTTACAATCCTTGTGGAGACGATACTCTACTTACTTTCTATATTACTTGTGCGATCGATATACTTGCCGGAGAGTATCAAGTTTTTGGCGCCGTTGCCGGGGATTGCTAATTCCAATATTACAAATAACCGTTGATCTTTGAGATTGAATTTTTATTTTATTTTATTTTGTTCTATCTTATTTTGTGTTTGCAGGTGCTACTAACAAAATTTTCTGAGTTTTATGCGAGGTAGACTTCCTTCTACAGACTTTGTATTTGATCCAGAAATTTCAAGGACTGAGAGGAGACTGCGAAAAGTTGCCAAGCAGATAATTTGGGAAGAATTCATGAACGTACCTGTACAACCAATACAAGAGATGGTAGGTAACAACAATGCAAACAACCCACCTCCAAGATTGTTGGACATCATTCTGACTCTGGTGTTCAATAGGCCAAATTCAAGTATAATCAGGCCGACGATGGAGGCAAACAATTTTGAGCTGAAGCCATCTCTGATTACTTTGGTGGAAAGGTTCAGTTTTCTGGTGCTGAGGAGGAAGATCCTCATGAGTTCATAGATCGATTTCTGATGATCTGTGACACTACCAAGCACAATGGAGTGTCTGCCGATGCTATCAAGCTTCGATTATTCCCTTTTGCTGTTAAGGGAAAAGCTCTCATATGGATAGAAAGGCAGCCAGCTAATAGTATCATGACATGGGAAGACTTGTCCACGAAGTTCTTTGCCGAGTTCTTTTCTATGGAGAAGTACAACCAGCTGGTAAATGAGATCACAAACTTCCGTCAGCTTGAAGGAGAATCGCTGTGTGCAACCTGGAAGAGATTCCAGGAACTTATCCGGAAATGTCCGCACTATGAGGGAGATGATGATAGAAAGGTAGCAATTTTCTTTAATGGCATCTCTCCTGACACAAGATTGGTGATAAATAGTGCAGCTGGGGGTTCTATTCGGCAGAGTACATCTGAGCAAGCCATTGACTTGATCAAGAAACTTGCAAGAAATGAGAATGAGAGCTTCCCAGATCAGGCAAGAAAATGAGTAATAAAGTTGGAAACCAATGATGTTATGCTTGCTGAACAAAAGCTATTGTCCAAAAAGTTTGACAGCTTGAATGAGAAGTTTGAGAAAATGCAAGTGTCCAAGGTTCAATCAACTTCTGTGATGTGTGAATATTGTAAGGAAGCTCATGAGTCTAATGAGTGTCCCACTCTAATGGGTGATAATCCACAGCAGTTGCAAGTGAATGGGGTTTGGTATGAGCAGAAGCCCCAACAAAATTTTCAAAGAAATCAGAATTCTCCTGGCAAAAATAATTTTCAGAGGAGAGGTCAAGGAGGTGGTCTTGATTATAGTTCAAACAACTTTCTGCAACCTCCTCCTATTCCACAGAAGGAACTTTCTGATTTGGAGAGGTTAGTTGGACAAATGGCTCAACACTTCAATGCTTTTATGGAGGAGAAGCCAATACCAAAAACAAAAATGCTTTCATGGAAGAGACTGAAGAGACTAGGGCTAATACCAGAAACATGAGTGCTTAGATCAGAAATCTGGAGAATCAAATTGGCCAGCTGGCCAAGCAAGTTGCTGATAGAACTCCAGGTAATTTTCCTAGTAACACAGTCACCAATCCAAAGGAGGATTGTATGTTTGTCACCACTAGAAGTGGTAAAGTGGTAGCAGCTCCAGAAAAGCCAAGAATAAATGTGGAAGCTGAAAAGAAGCTGGATATTGCAGGTGAGCCAGACAAAGAAATTAAAAAACCTGCTGAAGTGGAAAAGCCAGTAGCAAAGGAGAAGTTTGAACTGAAACCAGAATATGTGAGGGCAATGGCACCTTATCCAGAAAGGTTTAAGAAAGATGCTAAAAAACAACATTATGAAAGATTTCTGGATATATTCAATAAATTGCATATGAACATTCCCTTTGCTGAAGCTCTGGCTTGCTTGCCCAATTATGCTAAGTTCATGAAGGACTTGTTATCAAGAAAGCATAAGCTGTAGGAATGCCAAACTGTAACACTCACTGAGGAGTGTAGTGCCATTATACAGAAGAAGTTTCCACCCAAGCTTAGTGATCCAGGGAGCTTCGATATTCAAATTGAAATTGGCAACACAAAAATTAGCAGGGCATTATGTGATCTTGGGGCTAGCATTAATTTGATGCCCCTTTCTATTTGTAAATCCTTGGGGATCACCGAGTTGAAGCCTACTTTGGCATCTCTTCAACTTGCTGATAAGTCTATAAGAAAGCCTAGTGGAATAGTGGAAGATGTTCTTGTGAAGGTGGACAAGTTCATCTTTCCTGCTGATTTTGTGGTGCTGGACATGGAAGGGGGAGCCGAGATGCCTCTTTTGCTGGGTAGACCTTTCTTAGCTACATCTCGTGCACTAATTGATGTTGAAAGCGGGAAGCTTGAGCTAAGAATGAATGATGAAACCGTTACTATTCATGTCTTTGATTCTTTAAAATAGTCTTCTCACAAAGACGATTGTTTTAGTCTTGAAGTCTTAAAGGAAGAAAAAAATGTAGCGGTTGAGGTTCCTGAAAGAGCAGAGGATTACAAAGAAGATGGTACCTCAAAAGTGGAATTGAAGGAGCTTCCTCAAACTCTCAAAGATGATGACAAACCTGGGAGGAAACCCAAAAGGAGGCGTCATCCTATACTGAAGAAGGTACTAAGAAAGGAGGTGGTTAAACTTTTTGATACTAGTTGGAGGATGGGTGTGAATCACCGGAAGCTGAAGTTTGACAAGAGACACCGAGACTCTATCTCCCAGAAAAACCAAAGCTTCAAAGAGTTCTTAACATGGCTTCATGGTTTGGAACAAATCTGGGAATGGTGGTCTCATACACCAAGGCATCCAGTACCACCAGATCCTCCATTTGCCGAGTCATCCCACGCTACTGAGGGGGATGACATGGAGGGATGATTGATATCTCCTTGCTGACGGAGATTTTGTATATTAGTTTATTTTTCAGTTTCGTATTTTTTATTTTTTTTTATTTGGTATATCTTTTTATGATGTTTTAATGTGCACATTATAGTTTATTCTATATGCCACTGTTTGTTCCATTGTGTAGGTTTTTCTTCTTTCTCGTGGTTTAATTATTGCTGAGGACAACAATTCTCTAAATCTGGGAATGGTAGGCAGACTTGCACCTGAGAACTGTAATTCTTCTATCAGGGGAGATACTCTAACTCTTTTAATTTTCTTAGTTATTTTTATAGTTATTTTGTGTGATATATTTATTAAAAAAAAATAGTGATTTGTATTTCAAGCAATTCTCAGGTTTAAATGTGCTTGTCTAGTTACTGTGCTTGACTGAATTCTTAGAAAACATGTTTTGTATGAACTTCTGGCATGATATTGTATGGGCATGAGTAGACTTCATGATTGCTCGTTTGCCTGAATTTTGTGCTTGAATGACTAATGATGCCTAATGTTTCTTTTGGAAGTCTAGCTTGACATCATAGCTGGTGAGGTTTTGTGCTTAAACACTTATTTTATTTTGAGAGACCTCACTGTGATAGCATTCTAGAACTTGCTCTATTTCTCTGAGATGCATGCATTGGTTGAAATGATTAAGGCAATTTTATTCTGTTAACCATGGCCAGATAGCCCACCTGTATGAATTTTTCCATTGCTAACCTCTTTGAGCCTGAGCCTTTTTGTTCATAATTCTTGTTGATTGCTTAGCCTATATTCATATAACTTACCTTGATTGAGATTGAATTACTAATGTGTTGAAAATAAAACAAAGAAATTGAGGTAAGCTCCACAGAGGTCAAGTAATTAGAGGAGGAAAAATTTCATATATTCCCTTAAAACAAAGGTAAAAAAAAAGGCAAGAAAAAGAAAAAGGGTGAATATAAAGAAAAAGGGTGGCTGAAAGGAATCAATTCCCGAAATTCTATGAGAATGTTAGTGGAGAAAAAATCATTGAGTTGAATGCGTTAAAAATGAAATAATATCAGTCTTCAATCTCATTGTTGTTTGAGTTATAAATTCCTACCTTTAAACCCGACCAAGTTACAACCTGAGAAGTCCTTTTGATCAATTGTGCATGTGTTAATGTTCCTCATCTTTAGGAATTTTAGAATATGATCAAGCTTATGGTAGTGTTATTTCTGTTATGGATTGAGGGATTGTTACTCCCCCAAACACTTGAGTGCTGAGCGTTATATGTTTATCTTGGTGAGGGGTGTTCAAGCTAGATTCTGATATTTTCAGAAGAATAGAAGGCATTAGTAGGAGTTCTTTGCAATGATTCAGTCATGCTTAGCATAGTGATCTCTTGATTGTCTGTATGATGTTGTATTGGAAGAATTAATTGTTTCCTGGATTGAGTCTTGTACATTGCTGGGGACAGCAACGTTTAAATCTGGGAATGATTTGATGTGCCTCTGGCAAGTGTGATTTTCTGTGTTAAAATTGATAAGAATTGAATCATAAAAGAGCAACTTAATTACATATTTTCTAATTATATTGATTCTTTCTTTTCAATTATATTTCTCACCTATTGGTTGTGTTTTTACAGGAAAAAGAAGTGAAAACTATAAAAGCCTGTTGACGCAGACCAGCGCCGGATTGGAAAGGTTGCACAGTACAAAAGAAAGAAACTTGGTGCAAGTTGGCGCCAAAATGGCGCACACCCGCGCCGGATCACGAACTTTGCAACAGAGAATTTTGAGTGGCGCTCAGTGACACCAAAGTGGCGCCAACTGGCGCCACATTCATCACCAATTCATGGCGCCAGCAGGCGCCCAAATTCACAAGGAAGTGGCGCCACAAGGAGCCCAAAAGGAAGAAGGAATGGCGCCATGTAGCGCCCAACTAAGGAGAACCAGCGCCAGAATACAGCATATATTGGGCAGGAAGATGGCGCCAATTGGCGCCACACCGGCGCCAATTGGCGCCGGATTGCGAGAAAATTACTCCGTCTTATTCTCTGGGGGTATTTTTGAGAAAAGAAAAAGAGTCATATAAATAGGATCCTTATGACAGAATTAGGCATTCAGACTTATTTCTTCTGAAGAGAGACGACAGAAGAGCTCTGAGGGGATTCCTGGGATCAAGTTCTTCTTCTATTTTCTCCTTAATTTTATGCTTTTGAATATTGGATTATTTTTAGCCATGATTATGCTTGGCTAGTTTCTTTTATTGTAGTTAGGGTCACGAGCCCTATGTGAACCCTTGTTACGATGGATTGATTTAGTTCTACTCATTTATATAATTATCTTTGTCTCTACCTTGTGCGTATTTTCTATTTTCTTTATTAGAATTGATCAATCTAATAGTTGAGAATAGTTTGAGGGTTAGAACCCTAGATAGGAATATTGGGGTTTTGATCTTGAAAGGGGGTAGGATAACAATTAGTATGCATGCTAGGAATAGATGTGTATTTAATTGCGGATGCTTAAATTATTGCGTTCATTGCTTAATACCATGAGGAACATTGCAAGGAATTGGGGTTCCCATTGGGGATTAAAGGGTTAATCTTGCAAGGAATTGAGGCTTAACTAATAAATATTTTTAGATCATAATTTATCCGAGTAATTATATGAATAAGTATTGTGAATCAATCCAAAGTAAGAAGTGGGGATCATAAGGTGAGTGCTCTCTAGCTACAGTGCTTTCCTCATATTTTTAAAATCAATTCTCATTGTTATTGTTTTATTTCTCTTAAATAAAAATTCAAAAACAAGTCTTTACTTTTATTTCTTTTTGTTACTCAAAATCAATTTTCAATTTTTCCAAACAACAAACCGAGTTTTCCAACTTAAGGGGACTGGTTATTGTAGTACTTGGTTTACAATCCCTGTGGAGACGATACTCTACTTACTTTCTATATTACTTGTGCGATCGGTAAACTTACCGGAGAGCATCAAGGATCACTCCACCCCATGGCTCACTCAATGTGCATACAATGATCATCATATAAAGTGCATAACATAAAAAATCACAACACACTGAGCTCACATCCAAGAACATCGACACACGGATTACGTTCAAGGACCCCATCATATAACTCCTGGGAAGCTTCCTGGTGTCTCTCCCATGGTTGAGACCCCATGGCAAAACCCAACTGGAACTCATCAAGAGACCTATGCAACGGAAGTCCCACGTTTAGATCATCCTTGTACCCCTCCCAGAGTCGGGCCACAGCAAAACCCGACCGAAATCCCCCAAAGGGATATCTCCAACGAAAGTTCAAACCACACACATCTACTGGCCAGAGATCACAGATATGTCACACGACATGCTCCAAGAACATCATACAATCATGGCAATAATGCATGAACATACATTTCATACAAAGTCAAAGAGCACATAATCCAACCATTACCTTCCACTAGGTGTGGCGGAACACACAAGGGGATAAACCCCAAGTACCAAGAGTTTACCTCAACTCCGTAAACAATGCTCCACAACGTAAGCTCCAAGCTTAGTCCACCTCTATCGAGTTCGTGATAGGGGAACCTATAACAATCAAACAATAATGATCAACAACCAATTGCAAGAAATCAATCAATTTCACAATAATATTCCCCAAACCTAAACACTTAGGCCTAATGGTTATCTTGCATTCATTTCAACTAGCCCTCTCACCTTAGTCCTTAAACTAACTCATCATTTCATCATCTTATGCACTAAAGCATCAACCATTGATTCTACCACATTTTCCACATCATTTTTCCTACAAATACCCTATAGGTCGAATTCTTCAAGGAATCACACTCCACGGATTTCAATTCAATTCAACATTTATACCCATCATATAATCCTATTATTAATTCATACCAATGCTCCACAACTCAATCACATCATCACCCAAAGGAGCAACATCATTACAAATCACCATAATTTTTATTGCATCAATCATCATCATTTATCATTCTAAGCATTTAATTCCAAAGGAGCAACATCATTAAAAGCCCCTAACTATCACAACTCATCACACATAATCAAATCATCATCCATTTTATGATCTCAATGAAAACTCCATGAGAGTGTGAAAACTTACCACCAATAGCTTCCTAGGGTCCAAGGGAATGATTTCTAACCAACCAATCAACACAAGAAAACACCAAAATCCCCCCAAGACACCAAATTTTTGTGGCTGATTTTGGAGGATTTCTCCGCACACAATGATCCCCACAAGATGCTCTCTACATGAAAGTCACTCACAAACTCAAGGGGAACAACTTTGTAGTTGGAAGTTTCTTTCAAAAATGGCTTTAAATCAAGGTTTAAATTCAAAAAGCTCACTTTCCCTTACAATGGTTGAGAGCACGACGGGAAGAAGAAAGAAAGGAGAGAGAAAATATGAGAAATCGAATTTTCAAGACTCTTTGTCCACTTAAGTCACTTTAGTGGGTTCCACACGTCATTTCACTTTCTTAAATCACCTAATTTAACCCACAAATTCATAACGTACGTGTTTTTCTCGTTCATGTCTTATTTTTACTTCCTAGAAATACTGATCATATTTTTGCACTTATCGCTATAATTATACCATAGTATTTTACACCGGTAAAGACACTATTCATCAAATTTTTTGAAACTTGCCTATCAACTCAATTTTTTGTCCTAAATCCATTTCCAGTGTTATTTTTCCTGTTTGAGACCTCCTACTCAAATTTAATTTCCTAGAGTTACGTGTTTGGTAAATTACTATTTTACCCTTTTCAGGGTTTGAAAAATCAGCACCATAGTCATACTATGGAGCGCATACATGGGTGGAAAAAATAAAAATTTCAGGGTGCGGAAGCATAGACCATCTAAGCACCCCATGTATGAATGCTTCAGGAATCTTTATGTTGAAACGAGATGGGGTTTCAGAATTACCTTTTCACTTGTAGGCGCAAAAGGATGCGCCCTCTTTCGGTGATCCACACGGTTATCTCCTTCTTGCAAGCGAGAACTCTTTCTCTTTGATCCCTCCTTATCCTCGACGGCTAGCTAGGCGCATGCAAGGAATGGGCTACCAAGTGTTTGGATTATTTTACTCAAGACTGTAATGGTGTCTTAAGGTTAGGTGATGGTGCAAGCAAAGAGAGAGAAGAAGAAAGGTTGGGACATTTCCTAGAAACCTAAGAGGAGAAAGGGAGCATCAGTTTTTCTGATTGTGATCAACTGGTTTTGCTTCCTTATGTTAGGCGCACATATGGAGTGATGAGAGGATCTATCTTTGCTTGATCCTTTCACTCCATAACTTACCAGACTGTTGACAGCCTTTGGAAGCTTCATGACTTTAATTCAAAATTCAAGCATGGATCATATTCATTTGTTCCATGAAATCTGATGCAGAATCTGTTAGTATATGGATGTCCTAGAGAAAATCTTTTGATTAGATTAGGACATATGTAGACTTTTTATATTGTCGCAAATAAAAGCACTATTTATCCTGTTTCATATTTTGTCTCAATATTACTATTAATGTTTATATGAGTAACTGGATAAACTCCATGGAATAAAATAGGTATCTCTTGAGTATCTGTGATGAGATCACGATCATGAGGATTCAAGGATACTACATGTTTATTCCTAATTTTATGTTCCTAGTCTAGAGACACTGAGAATGGGGATCAGTGATCTCGGGTAAGACTAGCACGACTTATCTACTTGTATTTGGATGCAAGGTAAAGACTTCATGATCTACAGATATGGAGATGTCTTAGCTAAAGTCGTGGGTGGACCTATAAGGGTATAGCTCGCACTGAACAGACCCACAAAGAGACTCTATGAGGAACTCTCACATAGAGTATCATTAGAGTAGTCTCTTTATATTTGGGTATGTCTTTCCTGAGACCAGAAGTTATTACCTAGACTGTGTTTTAGAAGGCATGCTTTGATTGTGCACCTCGTCTGCCTGAAACATGGAGACTCATAGGTATACTGTTTGGCTTGTCCTGAAAGAACACGGGGCTAGGGTGATAAGCTGAAGGAATTCGTCAAATCTCTATGAGAGATTAGGTTATCTGTAAATCGGAGAAATTGGGATGAAATTTACAGGGACTCGGGAATCTATGCATAGTAAAAGAGATCATGAGATAATATGACTTTAGAGTCTGTAAATTGAAGATTCCCTATTTCGAATAAAGCTTACCCTAAACCGCAGGGGTTGATACGCTTCCTTACCCTAGGTTTTATGGGAAGGTAACCGAGACGAAAGAAAATATATACGACAACCAAATATATGTAATAGGATGATCAAGTCATTAATCTAACTAGTTCTGGGGCAACAAAGCATTGCTAGTGCTCTGTGTTGTCATTAGATGGGTTGTGGGCTTATTGGGCCCAAGCCCATTTATGTCAGTGGCTATGTTGGACCTAATGGGTCACACACTAACACATAATTGTCTAGATGCTCTAGCATTAAAGGTATTGGGCCTAACAATTGTTATTAGCCCAAGAAGTAGTTTGGAACTCCACAGATAGGGTGGAGGGCGCATGGATCAAAGTAATGGGCTTGGATAGTTCAAGACATTACTAATTAATTTAATTAGGTAAATTAATTATCAAATGTTTAAATTTTGAATTTTGAATTTGAAATTTGAAATTTGAATTTTGAAATTTGAATTTGAATTTTGAAATTCGAATTTTGAATTTTGAATTTTGAATTTGAAATTTGAAATTTGAAATTTGAAATTTGAATTTAGAATTTGAATTTGAATTTAAAATTTAAGTGTTTGAAAGTTTGAATTCAAATGTTTGAAATTCGAATTTGAATTGGCTATGAAAAGTTATTTCATAACAAAAGGATAAGATGAGATCTTGTTGGAACATATCAGGAGGAGATCTTTTGGACATAATCCAAGGATAATGGGGTACTGATTTTAGCTAGATTTGATCATCAAAATCAGCTCCAGAAGATACGGTTTGTTGGGAGAATATTTGAGTGAGTTGATTTAAGTTTGAAATGCAACTAACTCAAATGTATCTGGTCACCTTTTAGGCTATATGGGGCGCACCATATAGCTGATTATACGATGATTCATGATCAGATTTATGACTAGGTTTTGAACTTAGTCTCATGAGAATATTCTGGGATGTTGTTGGCAATTTTTGAAATGCAACTGCTCCACTTATTCTCTCCCCAAGGGCGCCACTTTTGATCAGATTTTTGGGAGAAAAATATGATTTGTTTTTGAAACTTAAGAGGCTCCTCTTGTGTACTTAATGAGTTGTTAGTTCCTCCTTAGGTTTTTGTGAAAAGCCAAGCCTTTCTCTACTCATCTATGTGCCCCCTTGTGAGGTTTTCTCTTAGAACACTTCACTCTTCTAAACACTTTTACCTAGCCTCCTGCATCACACACTGAGCGCATAGCAAGCCTTATTGTGGTGATCAATCGGCGGCCTTACTGGAAGGAGTTCCTGTATCTAGACGCGGGTGATGTGGATCAACGTTAGAGGGTCTGAACCCTTCAGACCTACCTTGATCATCTTGAGTTTTCACGAACAAGGTATGACATACGTCTTAAAGTATGTATCTTGATATGCATGTGTGTTCCGCTTGCGAAAAATTTTGTTTTTCCCTCACACATGTTTCGATCTTCAAGGCCAATTCTACTTTCAAGTGGTATCAGAGCCCGGTTACTTTACCATAGACGGGTGATGGAACCTTGTTTGTGAACCTGTTTCTCACGGTTAAAATTTCTTTAAAGAGTTAAAGATTCAATTTTTATGTATGGATTTTAATTTACAATACTTTAAACGGTTAAAGTTTTGTTTTTGTTTTTTTTATGAACATCTTAATTTGATTGCTGTGTTCATATATCCATATGTATTCATGGTTATCATTCTTTTCTTTATGAAAGTTTTCAAAGGAAACACCTTTTTGAAAGGTGGGGTTCGACCATGAAAGGTGTTTTGAACACCTTGATTGTTTTCTTATTTTTCATGAATTGTTTCATAAGCAAAGCATGTAATAAAATTTTTCGAAAATTAATCTCATATACATTAGTATATGGTTCGGCCATCAAGTGTAGATGGCTACATGCATGGTTTAAATTTTATGTTCTTTGAGAAAGAGTCAATAAAATTTGAGTTATATTAATGGTTGTATATAATTCGGCCAATTGAGAAATCTAAGAAAATTTTAATTTTAATTTTTTGTTTTGATGTTTAATTGTTAAATATCAAGACATATGTGAAAAACATATTATATGATAATATTTTGTACTTGTGAGTTGTCTAACATTTCAGGTGCAAAAGAGGAAGGGGATGGTCATGGTGCCCGAAGTTTAAATTTAGAATTTTAAAATTAATGTGTAATTTTTGCTCTTTAAATTAGAGTTGTAATTTGATTTTTAAATTTTGTAATTTAAATTTTGTCCCTCCAAAATGTTTTGGAGTTTCTTTAATTGTAATTATAGAATTTAGGCTAGTGGCATATAAACGACAAGAAGCCGTGGCTTGAGAAGCAAGATGGACAAAAGATCGAGCACCATGACTATCTCAAAATAAATTGTTTTATTTGCATATATGTTTTGTACGACTAGCATGCATGAGTTAGTGCATCACGATATGTATGCTTTATTGCTTATGACGTCTAGTATGCATGAATTGGACAAATCGCGTTTGTATGATTATTATGCACGTTCAATTTTGACTAGTCTAAACCGATAGATGTATGACATAGGTTACAACTAGGATGATAATATATTAATGCGTTTGATGAGACCTAATAAAATCCCTAAATAAAAGGAACCCTTAAAAGGAATAAATTATTAAGCATATGATTACCTCCCACACCAATATTACTCGAACCTCCTCTACGTAGTGGGGCTCCACAACTCAGTTGGGACCCACTGTTTCGTTGAGTAAGAGTAGTATTAGAAGTGTTAGACACTTAGGGTGCTGGTTAATGCTTAACTGAGGCATAAGTTGCAGGCCCAGCCGGGCTTATGGGCTTAGGGTAATAATGCTAGATTGGTTGCATGAGATGCACCACTAAGTGACAAGGAGTTGTCAACCTAATGTTAAGAGAGGGTGTGAGATACTGTTGATTAGGATCAACCCATTATTTAAATTAATCTTGCGGTTTCAGACGAGGGTTAAAATAAATAATCGCACTCTTAATCTCACTAAGGTAAAATCTAAAAGTAGATTAACCCTAAGTCAAATGGTAAAGGTCATTGACTTAGATAAAATAGTGGGAGAGGCAATTTATTTAAAGTCTTTAATAAATTGTAACACGACAATATATTAATTAATCTTTCTTTACATTTTTTTTTTCAGTTTTTAGTATATGACTAATCCACTGTTTATGTGCTCAATACTTCATACGAATAAACTGACCGGTTCAAACTTTATGGACTGGTATCGGAACCTGATAATTGTTCTTAGGGCCGAAAAGATTGCCTACGTTCTTGATGGTGCATTACCCGTAGCTCCTAGGGAAGGGGAAGATGGGTTCGCGGAATATGATTTTGAGGCCCACAAACAACACATGGATGACAATACGATGTCAGTATGCATCATGTTGGCATCCATGTCGCCTGAATTGCAAAAGCAGCATGAGCATATGGATGCTCCCTCTATTGTCTTACATCTCAAGGAGTTGTATGACGTTAAAGGCAGGCATGAGAGGTATGAGGCCTCTAGAGAATTGTTCTCTTGCAGGATGTCTGAGAACATGTATGTTAGCACTCATGTTCTTAAGATAATCGGGCTGATTGAGAAGCTAGGAAATCTAGGCTTCTTGATGAATGTCGAACTGAGTAATGACTTAGTCCTGGCCTCTCTTCCACCTTCCTTCAGTCAATTCATAATGAATTATAACATGCATGGGATGCTTGTGAGCTTACCTGAATTGTTAAGTATGTTAACAACTGCTGAAGTGTCTATCAAGAAGGATAGGACACAAACTCTTCTGATTGGTTGGCCTAGCAAGGCCAAGGGTAAGGGTAAGGGTAAGGAGCCTACTAAAGGTGACTCCCTTAAGCCCAAAGGAAAATCCAAGAAGAAGAAGGGCAACAAGAAGGGTAAGAAAGCATCCAAGGACAAAGGCGATGATGAGTGCTTCCATTGTGGCAAGAAAGGCCATTGGAAGAGGAATTGTCCAGACTACCTGAAGAGTGTGAAGGACAAGAAGCATGGTGATGCTTCTGCCTCAGGTACTTTCATGATTGAGATAAATTATTCTTGTGCTAATTCGACTTCATGGGTATTGGATACCGGTTGTGGTTCTCATATCTGCAATATGTTGCAGGTACTTAGGAGCCCAAGGAGATTGAAGAGAAACGAGGTGGATCTTCGCGTTGGCAATGGAGCAAGGGTTGTTGCTCATTCTGTTGGAGATGCCGACCTTATTTTGCCTACGGGCCTTTTATTGCATTTGAATAATTGTCTTTATGTTCCGAACATTTCTAGAAACATTATTTCTATTTCTTGTTGAGAAAAAGATGGTTTTACTTTTAGTATTAAGAATGGTACATTTTCTATCATCTTGAATGATATTGTTTATGGTACTGCTTCATTAATAAATGGATTGTATGTTCTGGAAATGGGAACTGAAGTGCTCAATGTAGCTGTGAAACGACCTAGGATAGATAATCAATCTTATCTTTGGCATTGTAGACTAGGGAACATAAACGAAACAAGATTGTCTAGGATGCATGCAGATGGATACCTAGATTCCATGGATTTGGAATCCTATGGACAATGTGAATCTTGTCTAGCTGGGAAAATGACTTGTCACAAGCCCAAGGGGCTTGAGAGTCATAGGGCTAGTGAGTTATTAGAACTCATTCACACTGATGTGTGTGGGCCAATTTCTATAGAGGCTAGAGGAGGATACTCCTATTTAATTACCTTTACTGATGACAAATCAAGATTTGGGTACGTGTACCTAATGAGATATAAATCCGAAGCCTTTGAAAAGTTCAAGGAGTTTAGGAATGAAGTAGAGAAATAGCGTGGCAAGATGATTAAGACATTACGATCAGATCGTGGTGGTGAATATATGAGCCATGAGTTTCAGGATTATCTGAGAGAAAATGGAATTCTCTCGCAGTTTACTGCACCTTACACACCACACCAAAATGGTGTCTCCGAAAGGAGAAACATGACCTTGTTAGACATGGTCAGGTCTATGATGAGTGAGACTCAACTTCCAAAATCGTTTTGGGGATATGCCCTAGACACAGCGGCATACCTTCTAAATAGGGTACCGTCTAAATCTGTTCAGACCACACTATATGAGATATGGAATGGTAAGAGACCCAACCTGAGTTACCTCAGGGTATGGGGATCGCCAGCTTATGTCAAAGCGTTGGCATCAGACAAGCTTAGTGCTAAGAGTACTAAATGTCTATTTGTGGGGTATCCCAAAGGTACTAAGGGAAACTATTTTTACTCCATGGATGAACACAAAGTGTTTGTGTCAAAGAATGCTGAGTTCCTTGAGAAGGATTTGATCTCTCAAGGAGCCAGTGGGAGTAAGATTGATCTTGAAGAAGTTCAATAACCACATGAACAGATTGAGGAACTCAAGTCTGCTCCGCAGGCGACGTTCTCCAATGGAGAAGTAAACACACAACTCTGTAGGTCAACGAGGGGCATCCATCCACCTGAGAGGTATGGGTTTGTGATTGAGAATCAGTAAACCGTCGAGGATGATGAACCAAGTAACTACGAAGAGGCAGTCAAGGATGTTGACTCTTCTAGATGGCTTGAAGCCATGGAATCTGAAATGGATTCGATGTATCAAAACAAGGTATGGACCTTGGTTCCGAAACCGCAAGGAATAGTTCCTATTGGTAACAAATGGGTCTTTAAAAGAAAGACTGATGCAGATGGCAACGTTCAGACCTACAAAGCTAGGTTGGTTGCGAAAGGGTATCGTCAAAGACAAGGAGTTGACTATGATGAGACTTTCTCACCTGTTGCCATGATCAAATCTATTAGGATCATACTTGCAATAGCGGCATATCACGACTATGAAATTTGGCAAATGGATGTCAAGACCGCCTTCTTGAATGGGTTCTTGAAGGAGGATGTGTACATGACACAACCTGAAGGCTTTGAAATCAAAGATCAGGAGCATATGGTATGCAAACTTCAAAGGTCGATATATGGGCTAAAGCAAGCATCAAGGAGTTGGAATATTCGTTTTGATGAAGTCGTTAAGAGTAACGGTTTTATCAAGAACGAGGATGAACCTTGTGTTTACAAGAAGGTTAGTGGGAGTAATGTCGTCTTCCTAGTACTTTATGTAGATGGCATATTGTTAATAGGAAATGACATCCCCACATTACAAACAACGAAAGAGTGGCTTTCGAAAAGCTTCACCATGAAGGATTTGGGAGAGGCGGCCTTTATACTTGGTATAAAAATCTATAGAGATAGATCAAACAGGCTGCTGGGTTTATCTCAATCCACATATATTGACAAGATGCTAAAAAGGTTTAGCATGGAAGGGTCGAAAAAGGGTTTTCTTCCCGTCAGTCATGGGGTACATCTTTCAAAGGCCATGTGTCCTAAGTCACAGGCTGAAAAGGATCGCATGAGTGGAATTCCATACGCTTCGGCTATTGGATCCATCATGTATGCCATGATATGTACGAGACCAGATGTCTCATATGCTTTAAGAATTACGAGCAGATACCAGTCGGACCCTGGAGAGGGTCACTGGACGGCAGTCAAGACCATCCTTAAGTACTTAAGAAGAACTAAGGATGTGTTTTTGGTCTATGGTGGGGTTGATGAGCTAACAGTGAAAGGGTTCACTGATGCCAGCTTTCAGAGTGACAAAGATGACTACAAGTCACAGTCAGGGTTCGTATTCACCTTAAATGGTGGGGCAGTATCTTGGAAGAGTTCCAAGCAGGAGACAACAGCAGATTCAACGACAGAAGCAGAATATATAGCTGCTTCAGAAGCGGCTAAGGAGGCTGTGTGGATCAAGAAGTTCATATCTGAACTTAGGGTGGTTCCAAGCGTGGATGAGCCCATACAGTTGCTGTGCGACAACACTGGAGCCATTGCGCAGTTAAAGGAACCTAGGTCACATCAAAGATCTAAGCACGTGCTCCGCAGATATCACCTGATTAGAGAAATCATTGATAGGATGGATGTAAAGATGGATTATGTTCCCACAGATGATAACCTGGCCGATTCTCTGACAAAGGCTGTTTCTCAGAGAAAACATGATAGTCATTATGAGGCTTTGGGTATACGACTTAGGTCTGATTGGCTCTAGGCCAAGTGAGAGCTTGTTAGTATATGGATGTCCTAGAGACAATCTTTTGATTAGATTAGGACATATGTAGACCTTTTATATTGTCACAAATAAAAGCACTATTTTTCCTGTTTCATATTTTGTCTCAATATTACTATTAATATTTATATGAGTAACTGGATAAACCCCTTGGAATAAAATAGGTATCTCTTGAGTATCTGTGATGAGATCACGATCATGAGGATTCAAGGATACTGCATGTTTATTCCTAATTTTATGTTCCTAGTCTAGAGACACTGAGAATGGGGATCGGTGATCTCGGTTAAGACTAGCACGACTTATCTACATGTATTTGGATGCAAGGTAAAGACTTCATGAGCTACAGATATGGAGATGTCTTAGCTAAAGTCGTGGGTGGACCTATAAGGGTATAGCTCGCACTGAACAGACCCACAAAGAGACTCTATGAGGAACTCTCATATAGAGTATCATTAGAGTAGTCTCTTTATATTTGGGTATGTCTTTCCTGAGACCAGAAGTTATTACCTAGACTGTGTTCTAGAAGGCATGCTTTGATTGTGCACCTCGTTTGCCTGAAACATGGAGACTCATAGGTATACTGTTTGGCTTGTCCTGAAAGAACACGGGTCTAGGGTGATAAGCTGAAGGAATTCGTCAAATCTCTGTGAGAGATTAGGTTATCTGTAAACCGGAGAAATCGGGATGACATTTACAGGGACTCGGGAATCTATGCATAGTAAAAGAGATCATGAGATGATCTGCCTTTAGAGTCAGTAAATTGAAGATTCCCTATTTCGAATAAAGCTTACCCTAAACCGCAGGGGTTGATACGCTTCCTTACCCTAGGTTTTATGGGAAGGTAACCGAGACGAAAGGAAATATATACGGCAACCAAATATGTGTAATAGGATGATCAAGTCATTAATCTAACTAGTTCTGGGGCAACAAAGCATTGCTAGTGCTCTGTGTTGTCATTAGATGAGTTGTGGGCTTATTTGCCCAAGCCCATTTATGTCAGTGGCTATGTTGGACCTAATGGGTCACACACTAACACCTAATTGTCTAGATGCTCTAACATTAAAGGTATTGGGCCTAACAATTGTTATTAGCCCAAGAAGTAGTTTGGAACTCCACAGATAGGGTGGAGGGCGCATGGATCAAAGTAATGGGCTTGGATAGTCCAAGACATTACTAATTAATTTAATTAGTTAAATTAATTATCAAATGTTTAAATTTTGAATTTTGAATTTGAAATTTGAATTTTGAATTTTGAAATTCGAATTTTGAATTTGAAATTTGAAATTTGAAATTTGAAATTTGAAATTTGAAATTTGAAATTTGAATTTGAAATTTGAAATTTGAAATTTGAAATTTGAAATTTGAATTTGAATTTAGAAGTTGAATTTGAATTTAAAATTTAAGTGTTTGAAAGTTTGAATTCAAATGTTTGAAATTCGAATTTGAATTGGCTATGAAAAGTTATTTCATAACAAAAGGATAAGATGAGATCTTGTTGGAACATATCAGGAGGAGATCTTTTGGACATAATCCAAGGATAATGGGGTACTGATTTTAGCTAGATTTGATCATCAAAATCAGCTCCAGAAGATAGAGTATCATCTCAGAATTTCAAATTCAAACTCAAATTTCAAATTCTAATTTGAACTTTAAACTCAAATATAAATTCAATCTTATCCCAGTTCGTAATTCGACTTCGAAATTCAAAATTTTAAAATTCAAATTTCAAATTTCAAAAGTTCAAAATTTCAAATTCAAATTTAAAATTTGTCCAAACCTTATTTTGGTCAAGTCAACTCTTTGATAAGCTAGGATTCATGCTCGAAGGCCTCTTTGGCCTACCATCATATTTGGGTCCATTAGTGGAGAAAACTCTTTCACCACTAATTTTCCAAAAGGGCGCATGCATCAAGTGGACTTGAACTCCCTACTCTAACCCAACTTGACTCCTAGTCTTGACAAAGCCCAATAAGTCATTATTGTCCCAAACGTGCTATAACTTGCAATAAGGAATAACCTTTGTGTGTGACCCATTAGGCCCAATTAGTTACTGACATAAATAAACTTGGACCAGTTAAACTCCTTTAAAAGGCCCAATCTATTTAATGACTACATGATACACTAGCAATGCTCTGTAGCCCCAGAACTAATTGAGTTGATCAAGTGATCTACCTTTTTTATTTGGATATCGTGCCAGCATTATCCCTCACATTGTCATTCATATTTAGTCGAGAGCAAGGATAGAGTATCATCTCTCTTTATTGACTAAATATAATATTTGACAGAAACTAGGAATCTTCTTCTATTGACTGTAAGACAGATCATGACTCTTCATGATCTTTTACTATGCATAGATTCCCGAGTCAACTAGAAGTCATCCAAGCCCTACCGGTATTTGTGAATGACCAATCCCTTATAGGGGATTGTGATTCCTTTCAGCATGTCCATCTATACTCATGTATTCCAGTTATACCTAAAAGAACATTGTTCTCCCCATTTTCAGGCGGATAGAGTTGTACAGTCAAAGTATAACTCTAGGACATAGTATTCGATGACATCCTTAAGTCTAGGACGATCCACACTACCAAACAATGAGAGACTTTACAAATCCAATGATACTCTCCATAATGAATTCTTGTGGAGTCTCTCTGCGGGTCAGTTCTGAAAGTAGAATTGGCCTTGAAGGCCGAAACATGCGTGAGGGAAAAACAAAATTTTTCACAAGAGAAACACACATGCATATGAAGATACATACTTTAAGACGTATGTCATACCTTGTTCGTGAAAACTCAAGATGATCAAGGTAGGTCTGAAGGGTTCAGACCCTCTAACATTGATCCACACCACCCGCGTCTAGATACAAGAACTCCTTCTAGTAAGACCGCCGATTGATCACCACAATAAGGCTTGCTACGCGCTCAGTGTGTGATGCAGGAGGCTAGGTAAAAGTGTTTAGAAGAGTGAAGTGATCTAAGAGAAAACCTCACAAGGGGCGCATAGATGAGTAGAGAAAGGCTTGGCTTTTGAACACAAACCTAAGGAGGAACTAACTGCTACTTAAGCACACAAGAGGAGCCTTTTACGTTTCAAAAACAAATCATATTTTTCTCCCAAAAATCTGATCAAAGTGGCGCCCTTGGGGAGAGAATAAGTGGAGTTGTTGCATTTCAAAAATTGCCAACAACATCCCAGAATATTCTCATGAGACTAAGTTCAAAACCTAGTCAGAAATCTGATCATGAATCATCATATAATCAGCTATATGGTGCGCCCCATATAGCCTAAAAGGTGACCAGATACATTTGAGTTAGTTGAATTTCAAACTTAAATCAACTCACTCAAATATTCTCCCAACAGACCGTATCTTCTTGAGCTGATTTTGATGATCAAATCTAGCCAAAATCAGCATCCCATTATCCTTGGATTATGTCCAAAAGATCTCCTCCTGATATGTTCCAACAAGATCTCATCTTATCCTTTTGTTATGAAACAACTTTTCATAGACAATTCAAATTCGAATTTCAAACATTTGAATTCAAACTTTCAAACACTTATATTTTAAATTCAAATTCTAATTCTAAATTCAAATTCAAATTTCAAAATTCAAATTTTAAATTTCAAAATTCAAATTTCAAATTTCAAAATTCAAAATTCAAAATTCAAATTTCAAATTCAAAATTCAAAATTCAAATTCAAAATTCCAAATTCAAATTTCAAAATTCAAATTTCAAATTTCAATTTCAAAATTCAAAATTTAAACATTTGATAATTAATTTAACTAATTAAATTAATTAGTAATGTCTTGGACTATCCAAGCCCATTACTTTGATCCATGTGCCCTCCACCCTATCTGTGGAGTTCCAAACTACTTCTTGGGCTAATAACAATTGTTAGTCCCAATACCTTTAATGCTAGAGCATCTAGACAATTAGGTGTTAGTGTGTGACCCATTAGGTCCAACATAGCCACTGACATAAATGGGCTTGGGCCCAATAAGCCCACAACCCATCTAATGACAACACAGAGCACTAGCAATGCTTTGTTGCCCCAGAACTAGTTAGATTAATGACTTGATCATCCTATTACACATATTTGTTTGACGTATATATTTCCTTTCGTCCCGGTTACCTTCCCATAAAACCTAGGATAAGGAAGCGTATCAACCCCTGCGGTTTAGGGTAAGCTTTATTCGAAATAGAGAATCTTCAATTTACAGACTCTAAAGGCAGATCATCTCATGATATCTTTTACTATACATAGATTCCCGAGTCCCTGTAAATGTCATCCCGATTTCTTCGGTTTACAGATAACCTAATCTCTCACAGAGATTTGACGAATTCCTTCAGCTTATCACCCTAGCCTTGTGTTCTTTCAGGACAAGCCCAACAGTATACCTATGAGTCTCCATGTTTCAGGCAGACGAGGTGCACAATCAAAGCATGCCTTCTAGAACACAGTCTAGGTAATAACTTCTGGTCTTAGGAAAGACATACCCAAATATAAAGAGACTACTCTAATGATACTCTCTGTGAGAGTTCCTCATAGAGTCTCTTTGTGGGTCTGTTCAGTGCGAGCTTTACCCTTAGAGATATTAATAGTAATATCCAGATACTCAAGAGATACCTTCTTGTAAACACAAGGTTCATCCTCGTTCTTGATAAAACCGTTACTCTTAACGACTTCATCAAAACGAATATTCCAACTCCTTGATGCTTGCTTTAGCCCATATATCGACCTTTGAAGTTTGCATACCATATGCTCCTGATCTTTGATTTCAAAGCCTTCAGGTTGTGTCATGTACACATCCTCCTTCAAGAACCCATTCAAGAAGGCGGTCTTGACATCCATTTGCCAAATTTCATAGTCGTGATATGCCGCTATTGCTAGCATGATCCTAATAGATTTGATCATTGCAACAGGTGAGAAAGTCTCATCATAGTCAATTCCTTGTCTTTGACGATACCCTTTCGCAACCAACCTAGCTTTGTAGGTCTGAACGTTGCCATCTGCATCAGTCTTTATTTTAAAGACCCATTTGTTACCAATAGGAACTATTCCTTGCGGTTTAGGAACCAAGGTCCATACCTTGTTTTGATACATCGAATCCATTTCAGATTCCATGGCTTCAAGCCATCTAGAAGAGTCAACATCCTTGACTGCCTCTTCGTAGTTACTTGGTTCATCATCCTCGACGGTTTGCTGATTCTCAATCACAAACCCATACCTCTCAAGTGGATGGATGCCCCTCGTTGACCTACGAAGTTGTGTGTTTACTTCTCCATTGGAGAACGTCGCTTGCGGAGCAGACTTGGGTTCCTCAATCTGTTCATGTGGTTCTTGAACTTCTTCAAGATCAATCTTACTCCCACTGGCTCCTTGAGAGATCAAATCCTTCTCAAGGAACACAGCATTCTTTGACACAAACACTTTGTGTTCATCCATGGAGTAAAAGTAGTATCCCTTAGTACCTTTGGGATACCCCACAAATAGACATTTAGTACTCTTAGCACTAAGCTTGTTTGATGCCAACGCTTTGACATAAGCTGGCGATCCCCATACCCTGAGGTAACTCAGGTTGGGTCTCTTACCATTCCATAACTCATATGGTGTGGTCTGAACAGATTTAGGCGGTACCCTATTTAGAAGGTATGCCGTTGTGTCTAGGGCATATCCCCAAAACAATTTTGGAAGTTGAGTCTCACTCATCATAGACCTGACCATGTCTAACAAGGTCCTGTTTCTCCTTTCGGAGACACCATTTTGGTGTGGTGTGTAAGGTGCAGTAAACTGCGAGAGAATTCCATTTTCTCTCAGATAATCCTAAAATTCATGGCTCAGATATTCTCTACCACGATCTGATCGTAATCTCTTAATCATCTATCATCTTGCCACGCTGTTTCTCTACTTCATTCCTAAACTCCTTGAACTTTTCAAAGGCTTCAGATTTATATCTCATTAGGTACACGTACCCAAATCTTGATTTGTCATTAGTAAAGGTAATGAAATAAGAGTATCCTCCTCTAGCCTCTATAGACATTGGCCCACAAACATCAGTGTGAATGAGTTCTAATAACTCACTAGCCCTATGACTCTCAGGCCCCTTGGGCTTGTGACAAGTCATTTTCCCAGCTAGACAATATTCACATTGTCCATAGGATTCCAAATCCATGGAATCTAGGTATCCATCTGCATGCATCCTAGACAATCTTGTTTCATTTATGTGCCCAAGTCTACAATGCCAAAGATAAGATTGATTATCTATCCTAGGTCGTTTCACAGCTACATTGAGCACTTCAGTTCCTATTTCCAGAACATACAGTTCATTTATTAATGAAGCAGTACCATAAACAATATCATTCAAAATGATAGAAAATGTACCATTCTTAATACTAAAAGTAAAACCATCTTGTTCTAAACAAGAAATAGAAATAATGTTTCTAGAAATGTTCGGAACATAAAGACAATTATTCAAATGCAATAAAAGGCCTGTAGGCAAAATAAGTTCGGCATCTCTAACAGAATGAGCAACAACCCTTGCTCCGTTGCCAACGTGAAGATCCACCTCGTTTCTCTCCATTCTCCTTGGGCTCCTAAGCACCTGCAACATATTGCAGATATGAGAACCACAATCGGTATCCAATACCCATGAAGTTGGATTAGCACAAGAATAATTTATCTCAATCATGAAAGTACCTGAGGCAGAAGCATCACCATGCTTCTTGTCCTTCACACTCTTCAGGTAGTCTGGACAATTCCTCTTCCAATGGCCTTTCCTGCCACAATGGAAGCACTCATCATCACCTTTGTCCTTGGATGCTTTCTTACCCTTCTTGTTGCCCTTCTTCTTCTTGGATTTTCCTTTGGGATTAAGGGAGTCACCTTTAGCAGGCTCCTTACCCTTACCCTTACCCTTGGCCTTGCTAGGCCCACCAATCAGAAGAGCTTGTGTCCTATCCTTCTTGATAGAGACACTTCAGCAGTTGTTAACATACTTAACAATTCAGGCAAGCTCACAAGCATCCCATGCATGTTATAATTCATTATGAATTGACTGAAGGAAGGTGGAAGTGAGGCCAGGACTAAGTCATTACTCAGTTCGGCATCCATCAAGAAGCCTAGATTTCCTAGCTTCTCAATCAGCCCGATTATCTTAAGAACATGACTGCTAACAGACATGTTCTCAGACATCCTGCAAGAGAACAGTTCTCTAGAGGCCTCATACCTCTCATGCCTGCCTTTAACGTCATACAACTCCTTGAGATGTAAGACAATAGAGGGAGCATCCATATGCTCATGCTGCTTTTGCAGTTCAGGCAACATGGATGCCAACATGATGCATACTGCCATCGTATAGTCATCCATGTGTTGTTTGTGGGCCTCGAAATCATATTCCGCGAACCCATCTTCCCCTTCCCTAGGAGCTACGGGTAATGCACCATCAACAACGTAGGCAATCTTTTCGGCCCTAAGAACAATTCTCAGGTTCCGATACCAGTCCATAAAGTTTGAACCGGTCAGTTTATTCGTATCAAGCATTGAGCGCAGTGATAGTGGATTAGTCATACTAAAAACTGAAAAAAAATGTAAAGAAAGATTAATTAATATATTGTCGTGTTACAATTTATTAAAGACTTTAAATAAATTGCCCCTCCCACTATTTTATCTAAGTCAATGACCCTTACCATTTGACTTAGGGTTGATCTACTTTTAGATTTTACCTTAGTGAGATGAAGAGTGCGATTATTTATACCATTTGACTTAGGGTTAATCTACTTTTAGATTTTACCTTAGTGAGATGAAGAGTGCGATTATTTATTTTAACCCTCGACTGAGACCGCAAGATTAATTTAAATAATGGGTAGATCCTAATCAACAGTATCTCATAACCTCTCTTAACATTAGGTTGACAACTCCTTGTCACTTAGTGGTCCATCTCATGCAACCAACCTAGCATTATTACCCTAAGCCCATAAGCCCGGCTAGGCCTGCAACTTATGCCTCAGTTAAGCTTTAACCAGCACCCTAAGTGTCTAACACTTCTAATACTACTCTTACTCAACTAAACAGTGGGTCCCAACTGAGTTGTGGAGCACCACTATGTAGAGGAGGTTCGAGTAATATTGTTGGTAGGAGGTAATCATATGCTTAATAATTTATTCCTTTTAAGGGTTCCTTTTATTTAGGGATTTTATTAGGTCTCATCAAACCCATTAATATATTATCATGCTATTCGTAACCTATGTCATACATCTATCGGTTTAAACTAGTCGAAATTGGACGTGCATAATAATCATACAAACGCGATTTGTCCAATTCATGCATACTAGACGTCATAAGCAATAAAGCATACATATCGTGATGCACTATCTCATGCATGCTAGTCGTACAAAACATACATGCTAATAAAATAATTTATTTTGAGATAGTCATGGTGCTCGATCTTTTGTCCATCTTGCTTCTCAAGCCACGGCTTCTTGTCGTCTATACGCCACTAGCCTAAATTCTCTAATTACAATTAAAGAAACTCCAAAACATTTTGGAGGGACAAAATTTAAAATACAAAATTTAAAAATCAAATTACAACTCTAATTTAAAGAGCAAAAATTACACATTAATTTTAAAATTCGAAATTTAAACTTCGGGCACCATGACCATCCCCTTCCTCTTTTGCAGCTGAAATGTTAGACAACTCACAAGTACAAAATATTATCATATAATATGTTTTTCACATATGTCTTGATATTTAACAATTAAACATCAAAACAAAAAATTAAAATTAAAATTTTCTTAGATTTCTTAATTGGCCGAATTATATACAACCATTGATATAACTCAAATTTTATTGACTCTTTCTCAAAGAACATAAAATTTAAACCATGCATGTAGCCATCTACACTTGATGGCCGAACCATATACTAATGTATATGAGATTAATTTTCAAAAAATTTTATTACATGCTTTGCTCATGAAACAATTCATGAAAAATAAGAAAACAATTAAGGTGTTCAAAACACCTTTCATGGTCGAACTCCATCTTTCAAAAAGGTGTTTCCTTTTAAAACTTTCATAAAGAAAAGAATGATAACCATGAATACATATGGATATATGAACACATCAATCAAATTAAGATGTTCATAAAAAAAAACAAAAACAAAACTTTAACCGTTTAAAGTATTGTAAATTAAAATTCATACATAAAAATTGAATCGTTAACTTTTTAAAGAAATTTTAACCGTGAGAAACAGGTTCACAAACAAGGTACCATCACCCGTCTATGGTAAAGTAACCGGGCTCTGATACCACTTGAAAGTAGAATTGGCCTTGAAGGCCGAAACGTGCGTGAGGGAAAAACAAAATTTTTTGCAAGCGGAACACACATGCATATCAAGATACATATCTTATCCTTTTGTTATGAAACAACTTTTCATAGCCAATTCAAATTCGAATTTCAAACATCTGAATTCAAACTTTCAAACACTTAAATTTTAAATTCAAATTCAAATTTCAAAATTCAAATTTCAAAATTCAAATTCAAAATTCAAAATTCAAAATTCAAAATTCAAAATTCGAATTTCAAAATTCAAATTCAAAATTCAAAATTTAAACATTTGATAATTAATTTAACTAATTAAATTAATTAGTAATGTCTTGGACTATCCAAGCTCATTACTTTGATCCATGCACCCTCCACCCTATCTGTGGAGTTTCAAACTACTTCTTGGGCTAATAACAATTGTTAGGCCCAATACCTTTAATGCTAGAGCATCTAGACAATTAGGTGTTAGTGTGTGACCCATTAGGTCAAACATTGCCACTGACATAAATGGGCTTGGGCCCAATAAGCTTACAACCCATCTAATGACAACACAGAACACTAGCAATGCTTTGTTGCCCCAGAACTAGTTAGATTAATGACTTAATCATCCTATTACACATATTTGGTTGCCGTATATATTTCCTTTCGTCTCGGTTACCTTCCCATAAAACCTAGGGTAAGGAAGCATATCAACCCCTGCGATTTAGGGTAAGCTTTATTCGAAATAGGAAATCTTTAATTTACATACTCTAAAGGCAGATCATCTCATGATCTCTTTTACTATGCATAGATTCCTGAGTCCCTGTAAATGTCATCCCGATTTCTCCGGTTTACAGATAACCTAATCTCTCACAGAGATTTGACGAATTCCTTCAACTTATCACCCTAGCTCTGTGTTCTTTCAGGACAAGCCCAACAGTATACCTATGATTCTCCATGTTTCAGGCAGACGAGGTGCACAATCAAAGCATGCCTTCTAGAACACAGTCTAGGTAATAACTTCTGGTCTTAGGAAAGACATACCCAAATATAAAGAGACTACTCTAATGATACTCTTTGTGAGAGTTCCTCATAGAGTCTCTTTGTGGGTCTGTTCAGTGCGAGCTATACCCTTATAGGTCCACCCACGACTTTAGCTAAGACATCTCCATATCTGTAGCTCATGAGGTCTTTACCTTGCATCCAAATACAAGTAGATAAGTCGTGCTAGTCTTACCCGAGATCACTGATCCCCATTCTCAGTGTCTCTAGACTAGGAACATAAAATTAGGAATAAACATGCAGTATCCTTGAATCCTCATGATCGTGATCTCATCATAGATACTCAAGAAATACCTATTTTATGGGGTTTATCCAGTTACTCATATAAATATTAATAGTAATATTGAGACAAAATATGAAACAGGATAAATAGTGCTTTTATTTGTGACAATATAAAAGGTCTACATATGTCCTAATCTAATCAAAAGATTGTCTCTAGGACATCCATATACTAACAAGTTCAGTGTTATCTGTTCTCCAACAAATCCACCCACAACAACAGCTAAGGCATCACCATACCTTCATTCCATGAGGTCCTTACCTTGTATCTCCATACAAGTAGATGATGTCGTACTAGTCTTATTGAGATCACCAATACCCTTTCTTGGTGATTCAAGACCAAGAACAGATTTTAGGTAATAGACATTCAGTGTCCTCGAGTCCTCATGATCATGATCCCTATAATAGATCCTCGAGTGAACACCTATTCTATTCCTAGGGTCTTTATCTATAAACGTATATTAACAATAAAATATTGGCGAGACATAAATTTATTAATCATGAAATACTAAACAGAAAAAAGGTGTTCATATGATAAAACAGATTGTCTCTAGGACACCTATATACTAACAATCTCCTTGTAACACCCTCCCTAGTATGCATCCAAGTGAGTTGTTTGCTAAGCGAAATTAGAGTTCGTTCTTCCTATTTTAGGAACTGAAAAATCATTTTGATGTTGCTAATTAAAACTTATAATTGAAATCAGTTCCCTTACGAAAATCAGAGTGTACTTTCAAAATTTCTTAACTTAATGAAAATATTAATTTTCTGGCAGACGTTGCTGTCTTGTAAAATTTGTATAAAATCAAGTTCAACGACTCAAAAAAATATTCCATATAATCTAGAAAGAGCACGTCAGGGGCTTCGCCTGCATATAAAATAATAGTAAATCGGAGTTCGTTTGCCCCTCGTAACATGACTCGCAAAGTGTTCGCAAAACTGTTTAAAAATCAGCACTTAATAAAACATCAGAAATTATTTTCGCAAAACGTTTCTAGAATTGTTTCCAAAATACTTGCTGATCATAAAAGTCTTAAAACAGAAACAAAATCATAATCCAACAGTAATCCAAACTACTCAAATTAATACAGTCATCCATCAAATAAACAGCCACAGCAAATGTCCAAACAGCAGCACATAACAGCAGATATCTATATAATCATGTCTTCATATGCTCCTCCGTCCTCTTGCCATTTTATAAAAATAGCAGCCCCAAAGGGGTGAGAAAAATCCCAGTAGTGTGATAACAAAACCAATAATGCAACAATACTAACTAGATACAGAATTACAAAGCAGTCGCGTCATCAAGTTAAATCCGACAGATACTAAGCTTTATCATATTGCGTATATAACACCAGAAATACTAATCAAGATGCGTAAATAACGCTAGAAATACTAATCAAGATGCGTATATAACGCCAAAAGTGCACGTTTACAGCACCGTCGTGCCCGTACACGCAGTGGAGGTCCCTTAATGGCTCCTCAAGAGGGTTCCAACTGCAACCTAAGTGAACTGAAGCCAAGTGTCCTATACCCTGGTACCGCAGGGATGCCTACATGATGCGTGCTCAAGCGTATGCATAGTTTTCGAAACATTTTCGGTTATAAACATGAAACTTATGCATGTATGCTATGTCATGGATCACACACAAACATACGGTTAAAAATTATGAATGCGCATGCATGACTAGATAGTAATCAAGATACATATATCTCATGGAGTACAAGATCAAGATGCTGAATCATAATTAATTCTCAAAACAAATATCCAGCATTTTAAACCATGAGCAGAATCATATACGAAATTTCCAAATCGAAGCACAAGAGAGCAACGTTCACAACTCATGCTTTAGCTAGCAGTCACATAAGGTAATGTCACCAGACACTTACCTTGTGTCCAAGCAATAATCAACAGCACCAAAAAGTCGGCTCACTCATTAAGAGTTGAGTGCACCTAATTAAGAGGGAACAAGTCAGAATTTGTTTCATAATTTCCCTATACGTGACATGACTTTGTCATTCATTTTTTTTTTCACCCTTTATTCTCAATCGGTTTCCATGACAATTCCACTAACCAATTTTTTCTGACTTCTAGTTAATTTAGAATCTCATTACAGCAATGAAGTCCAACCTTTCAAGCTCATACAGGAACGGCTACTTATCAAATAATAGTGCTCATGATATTTCTGGTTCGTACAACCATTCCTCTAAGATAGGTGTGCGCTAGAATGAGGCCTAAAGTAGGCTGTTTATTTACTTCTAAACACATGTAGGGTCTAACCATTTGATGTTAACTTTATGAGCAGTTCTGAAACTAACACTGCATTACACTTAAATTCAAAATCATTCTTTTAAATTTGCATAACTATTGACAAGGCTGTTCACAGTGCACTATTAATGGGAATAAAACAACAAAAGTCCAGCCTCTCAAATCACACACACACGGCTGAACAATGGGTAGGAAGGGCTTAGGATTCAACTCACCTATTCAATCCCCATTTGCTAGAGGCTGCGCACCTAATGCAAAATTTCAAATCAAAGCTTACCATTTTGTATCCTATAATTTGGCAAGTAATTTATATGCCTTCTAATCCTAATTTTCCTTCGGTATTCCCAACGCATGTATCACTAGTTTTTCTGACTTTGAGCTAATACATCAACTCGTCAACCACAATAAAATCCAATGTTTATTAACATTCAGATTCGGTTTAGATAACCACCACCCCCCCCCCCCTAATACCCCAGAATTTTCCATTTGAATATTTCTACCAATGTGACTTATGTGGAATTAATAGCCTCTTAATGTTCTGTCCACTAAATTAAACACGTGCAAGATTATTAGTTCTCTTCCTAATTCAGCGAACAGCCTAACAACTAGGAGAGCTATTCTTCCAAGTTCACCAATTTAATTTCCAAAGCTTATATGCATTAAGATGCCCTCTGTTGTACGGTTGGACCCCTAGGATAGAGAAATGTCAAAAATTCACTTCCTAAGATATCAATGCAGATCGGCAGAATGAGGAAAGAGTGGCAGATGTTAGGAAATTATATTTTCTAATAATTATTTTCGGTCACATATTATATTAATAATTATATTGTGCTATTTAAATATATTGGGTAAATTAAAGTGATCGTTAAATATTCCCAAATAGATTCCTAAGTGAGTATGGGCTGAATGAGTGGATATCGGTATTGGGCCAACAATAAAGATAAAAACACTATAAAGGATATGATCCCCAATAGGAATGGAGGAATGGATCTACTAGGAATGGAATTCTAACCCCAAATTCATCCACCAACACGACCTGTTAAGAACAGAGCGTATCTCACGCTACAGACCTCGGATTTGGGTGATTCCAAAACGAGGTGAAAGATGGCTTCCTGAATCACGATTTTGGCACAAGAATCACCGGAAAAGGATAAGGAATTCGAGAGATATGAATCCAAGATAATATAGAACGAAATTGGAGTTTAAGGATTATAGGTAGGCGCCACAATTCGAAAGAATTGATAAGCCCAAGAACGCCACAAGGATTGATGCCCTTGATAAGTTCAGAGATTCTCAAAAGAACCCAAGAGAACTAGTCTCACCAAAATAGGTTAACTTGATATTCCAAATCTCTCTTCAAAAGCCATGGTGTTCCCTTATATAGTGGGCAACAACCATATTGAGTTTAACCTAAAAGTACTTACACATAAAAGAAGATAGACAACCCAATAATCCAGCCCAATAAGCCTTATTACAAAAAGTTTAACTAAATATAAGAAAATAAAAAATTAAGTGCAGAATTTGGGCCAAGTAAAATAAAGCCTTCATGCATATCCATTGAGGCTTATTCTTCAAGGTCTTCAATTTTAATTAAGTGTATCATTTTGGGCTCTTCTTCCTTTAGACTTGGGCTTGTCTCAAGTAAAGTGGTCACCAAGAGATTTAGAGCCTCTTTAGCCTTTTTAGCTTTTGCTCTTGTCATTGGGCCTCCAAGACCTTGTATGTCCTCCAAGTTTGTTGTCTTGGTCATGCCACCTCCTATGTCCTCATCATTCCCTCCTTCTTTAGAAGAATTTGTCCTCAAATTGTAATCCTCGTCTCCTGCATCAAAAAGGGACAAATCAGCCACATTAAAAGTAGCACTTACACCATACTCACCAGGAAGGTCTATTTTGTAGGCATTATCATTAATTTTGGACAGCACTTGGAAAGGGCCATCTCCTCTTGGTTGAGGCTTAGATTTCCTTTGGGAAGGGAACCTCTCTTTTCGCAAATGAACCCAAACCCAATCACCTGGTTCAAAAATTACCTTCTTCCTTCCTTTATTTGCCTGCTTAGCATAGCTCTCTACCTTTTTCTCAATGTTTGCTTTTACCCTTTCATGTAGTTTTCGCACATATTCAGCCTTACTCTTACCATCTTTATGTTGAAAAATAGAGTTGTTAGGCAAAGGTAGCAAATCAAGAGGAGTGAGAGGGTTAAAGCCATAAACAATTTCAAAAGGAGAATAATGAGTAGCACTATGAACTGCCCGGTTATATGCAAACTCAACGTGGGGCAAACATTGTCCATGACTTGATGTTCTTTTTAATTACAGCCCTCAAAAGAGAAGAAAGAGTTCTATTCACTACCTCAGTTTGGCCATCAGTTTGTGGATGACAAGTAGTAGAAAAGAGAAGTTTAGTCCCCAACTTACTCCATAATGTCCTCCAAAAATGGCTTAAGAATTTAGTATCACGATCAGAGACAATGCTTCTTGGAAGTCCATGGAGTCTTACCACTTCCTTGAAGAACAAATCAGCAATATGGATTGCATCATCAACTTTTTTGCACGGAATAAAATGTGCCATCTTAGAAAACCTGTCCACCACAACAAAAATAGAATCTTTACCATTTTTAGACCGAGGTAGTCCTAACACAAAATCCATAGAAATATCAATCCAAGGGCAATCTGGAATAGGTAAAGGAGTATACAACCCATGAGGCAATAATTTAGACTTAGATTGCTTACATACAATGCATCTTTCACACAATTTATGTACATCACGCTTCATGTGTGGCCAATAAAAATGTTCATGCAGCATGTCTAGAGTCTTTTGGATTCCAAAATGTCCCATTAATCCCCCCGCATGTGCCTCTTTCACAAGTAATTCCCTAATAGAACCTTTAGGAACACACAATCTCTTTTCTTTAAATAAGTAATCATTATGCCTAAAGAATCCATTTTGAGCAGCATCCACACAAGTTTCATAGATTTGTGCAAAGTCTGGATCATGCTCATACAATGCCTTAATATGATCAAAACCAATAAACTTAGTTTCAAGAGTAGAGAACAAAGCATACCTTCTTGAAAGTGCATCTGCAACTACATTAGACTTACCTTTCTTGTGCTTGATCACATAGGGAAACTGCTCCAAGAACTCTACCCATTTGGCATGCCTTTTGTTAAGCTTGCCTTGTCCTTTTAAGTACTTTAAGGACTCATGGTCACTGTTGATGACAAACTCTTTGGGCAAGAGATAGTGTTGCCATGTTTGCAAAGCCCTTACCAATGCATACAATTCCTTATCATATGTGGAATAATTAAGAGCAGCCCCATTCAGTTTTTCACTAAAATAGGCAATGGGATGCCCCTCTTGCATCAAAACAGCCCCTATCCCCACATTAGATGCATCACATTCAATCTCAAAAGATTTAGAAAAATTAGGCAATACAAGAATAGGTGCATGAGTTAATTTATCTTTGAGGGCAGCAAAGGCTTTCTCTTGTTTTTCACCCCATTTAAAACCAACATGCCTTTTAATCACTTCATTCAAGGGTGCAGCTATGGTACTGAAATCTTTAACAAATCTCCTATAGAAACTAGCTAAGCCATGAAAGCTTCTCACCTCACTTACATTCTTAGGAGTTGGCCACTCTTGAATAGATTTCACCTTCTCTTGATCAACTTGCACTCCTTGTGAGCTAACAACAAAACCAAGAAAAACAACATGGTCTATACAAAACACACATTTTTCCATGTTAGCATACAATTTCTCATGCCTTAGTGCTTCCACAACATACCTCAAGTGCACAAGATGATCATCATAGGATTTGCTATAAATCAGAATATCATCAAAATAAACCACAACAAACTTTCCTAGAAACTCCCTTAACACATGATTCATTAGTCTCATGAAGGTACTAGGAGCATTGGTTAAACCAAAGGGCATAACCAACCATTCATACAGCCCATATTTAGTTTTAAAAGCTGTTTTCCATTCATCCCCTTCTCTAATCCTAATTTGATGGTATCCACTTTTTAAATCAATTTTAGAGAAGAAACAAGCACCATGCAATTCATCCAATAAATCATCCAATCTAGGAATAGGATGTCTATACTTTACCGTGATGTTATTGATGGCTCTACAGTCAGTGCACATTCTCCAGGTTCCATCTTTCTTAGGCACTAAAAGGACTGGGACTGCACATGGACTTAAGCTTTCTTGCACCCATCCTCTTTTCATCAAGTCTTCAACTTGTCTCTGAATCTCCTTGGTCTCTTGGGGGTTACTCCTATAGGCTGGCCTATTAGGCAATGCAGCTCCCGGCACGAGATCAATTTGATGTTCAATGCCTCTTAGAGGAGGCAGTCCATGAGGCACCTCTTTGGGAAAGACATCTTCAAATTCCTGCAACAAAGAAGAAACCTCATTTGGAAGAGAGTTAGTAGGACTGGCATCTTTGATATTATTACACTCTTTACTCAAAAGTAAGAGCATTGGCTTTTTCAATTGTATAGCCTTTTTCACCTCTTTTTCTTTTATAAACAAATTTTGTGTTTTTCTCTCTTTTTCTCTCTTTTTCTTGCTCTCTTCCACTCTCTTTCCCCTTTTTCTCTCCACTTTCTTTTCTCTCTTGCTTTCTTTTATCTCTCATTTTCAAATGATCCTCACTAACTTCTCTTGGAGTCAAAGGTGCAAGAATAGTCTTGCGTTCTTCATGCACAAAAGAGAATTTGTTGGTGTAACCATCATGCATAACTTTCTTATCATATTGCCAAGGTCTCCCAAGAAGCAAATGACAAGCCTCCATTGGTACCACATCACATAAAACTGTATCATCATACTTTCCTATGGAGAAGTTCACCTCCACTTGTTTGCTTACGGTCACTTCACCATCCTCACTAAGCCATTGAAGCTTATATGGCAGCGGGTGAGGTTTGGTTTCCATGCCCAATTTAGACACCATTCTAGCACTTGCAACATTGGTACAACTCCCTCCATCAATAATTAAAGAACATACCTTTCCTTGGATAAGGCATCTAGTATGAAAAATGTTCTCTCTTTGACTATCATCCATGTCTTTTACTTGGCTACCCAACATCCTTCTTACCATAAACAAATCTCCTTCCGGTATAATTTCCTCGTCATACTCATCTTCATCATCATGTGAGGCAGAATCTGAAGAAGACTCACTAGTAATCTCTCCATCCTCTTTAAGTAACATAGTCTTCTTAGTTGGACATTCTGAAGCTATGTGACCTCTTCCCAAACACTTGAAACATTTTATTTCACTATTCCTTGTCTTCTTAGGGGTCTCATTGGACTTAATTTGAGTCCTTTGAGGTGCAGCAGTGGGGTTGCTTGATGAAGTACCTCCCTCCTTCTTATTTCTGTCCTTCCAACTTGAAGAATTAAAATTAGAAGAGTTTTTCCTCATGACACCCTTTCTCTTGAGTTGTTGTTCTACCTTACTAGCTTGATGCACTAAATCCTCCAACTCCACATAATTTTGCAACTCCACAACATCCCTTATGTCACTATTCAGTCCATGCAAGAAACGTGCCATAGTAGCCTCCCGTTCTTCACTAACATTTGCTCTAATCAAGGAAACCTCCATCTCTTTATAATACTCATCTACACTCTTGTTACCTTGTGTAAGCCGTTGAAGTTTATTGTGAAGGTCTCTATGATAATGGGAAGGAACAAATCTTCTTCTCATTAGCCTTTTCATCTCCATCCAACTATCCACCAATGGTTCTTCATATCTTACCCTCTCCTTTTGCAATTGGTCCCACCAAATAAGAGCATAATCACTAAACTCCATGGCTGCCACCTTCATTTTCTTTTCTTCAGTATAGTTGTGACATGAAAATAAATGCTCAATCTTCATTTCCCACTCCAAATAGGCCTCCGGATCACTTTTTCCTTTAAAAGATGGTATATTAAGCTTCACCCCCTTAATTATATCCTCTCTAGCAACATCCTCATTATCTCTTCTCCTTCTATCAACCCTTCTTCTACCTCCATCATCATCATGAGTCCCTTGATTTTCTAAGTGCTCAATTCTCTCATATAAGTCCTCTGTTTGCTCCCTCATCATCGTTTGCATTCGATCCATAATGGCATCGATTAGCAACCTGTTTTCTCTCTCACGAGGAGGGCTACCTTCACCACCTGCACCTGCCATAATTCAAGGAAAAGAACAAGAATAAAAGAAATTGGACCTCACCACTCGCTCACGTGTTTACACTCTTAAAATGTATCACTCGTGTTTGTTGCTCTCTATTAGGCTTTTGTGTAATGTGCTCTCTTGCCTTTTTCCTCTCAATAGCTCTCTTTAAGTTCTTAACAGAATCTCCAAGAACACTCAAGAGTACAATCCCAAACTCAAGAATTCGTAATGACAAATTGGAAATATGTCAAAGAAGGCAAAACAAAGAAAACCAAAACAAATTGAAGGAATTATTCAAGGAAGACACTTTGGACCTGATTTGAGAGTAGTAGTGTGTAACAAGTAGCTGTATAGCATATATATATATTTTTTTTCAACTCTTTTTTTTTTTTTTTTATAAAACCTGATGCTTCAATAAAATGGAATTTTTAATTTTGGAATGAAAAATTCAGATTGCAGTAAT